>NW_027460316.1:0-109361 GCF_050947875.1 Dermacentor variabilis
GCATCTTTTGGTAGACGCGGACGCAGTTTTCTGCAAAACCACACGATAGGCATGCAAATGGTGCTTTTGGCAGAACGCGCGCGTGGATTTCTACCAAACGACGTGAAAAGCATGCCGATGCTGCTCTTTTTAGCATCCGCACATGGATTTGTGCCAAAACGCGTTTTAAGCATGCGCATGCATCTTTTGGTAGACGCGGACGCAGTTTTCTGCAAAACCACACGATAGGCATGCAAATGGTGCTTTTGGCAGAACGCGCGCGTGGATTTCTACCAAACGACGTGAAAAGCATGCCGATGCTGCTCTTTTTAACATCCGCACATGGATTTGTGCCAAAGCGCGTTTTAAGCATGCGCATGCATCTTTTGGTAGACGCGGACGCAGTTTTCTGCAAAACCACACGATAGGCATGCAAATGGTGCTTTTGGCAGAACGCGCGCGTGGATTTCTACCAAACGACGTGAAAAGCATGCCGATGCTGCTCTTTTTAACATCCGCACATGGATTTGTGCCAAAGCGCGTTTTAAGCATGCGCATGCATCTTTTGGTAGACGCGGACGCAGTTTTCTGCAAAACCACACGATAGGCATGCAAATGGTGCTTTTGGCAGAACGCGCGCGTGGATTTCTACCAAACGACGTGAAAAGCATGCCGATGCTGCTCTCTTTAGCACCCGCACATGGATTTGTGCCAAAACGCGTTTTAAGCATGCGCATGCATCTTTTGGTAGACGCGGACGCAGTTTTCTGCAAAACCACACGATAGGCATGCAAATGGTGCTTTTGGCAGAACGCGCGCGTGGATTTCTACCAAACGACGTGAAAAGCATGCCGATGCTGCTCTTTTTAGCATCCGCACATGGATTTGTGCCAAAACGCGTTTTAAGCATGCGCATGCATCTTTTGGTAGACGCGGACGCAGTTTTCTGCAAAACCACACGATAGGCATGCAAATGGTGCTTTTGGCAGAACGCGCGCGTGGATTTCTACCAAACGACGTGAAAAGCATGCCGATGCTGCTCTTTTTAGCACCCGCACATGGATTTGTGCCAAAACGCGTTTTTAGCATGCACATGCATCTTTTGGTAGACGCGGACGCAGTTTTCTGCAAAACCACACGTTATGCATGAAAATGGTGCTTTTGGCAGAACGCGCGTGTGGATTTCTACCAAACGACGTGAAAAGCATGCCGATGCTGCTCTTTTTAACATCCGCACATGGATTTGTGCCAAAACGCGTTTTTAGCATGCACATGCATCTTTTGGTAGACGCGGACGCAGTTTTCTGCAAAACCACACGATATGCATGCAAATGGTGCTTTTGGCAGAACGCGCGTGTGGATTTCTACCAAACGACGTGAAAAGCATGCCGATGCTGCTCTTTTTAACATCCGCACATGGATTTGTGCCAAAGCGCGTTTTAAGCATGCGCATGCATCTTTTGGTAGACGCGGACGCAGTTTTCTGCAAAACCACACGATAGGCATGCAAATGGTGCTTTTGGCAGAACGCGCGTGTGGATTTCTACCAAACGACGTGAAAAGCATGCCGATGCTGCTCTTTTTAGCACCCGCACATGGATTTGTGCCAAAACGCGTTTTTAGCATGCACATCATCTTTTGGTAGATGCGGACGCAGTTTTCTGCAAAACCACACGATATGCATGCAAATGGTGCTTTTGGCAGAACGCGCGTGTGGATTTCTACCAAACGACGTGAAAAGCATGCCGATGCTGCTCTTTTTAGCACCCGCACATGGATTTGTGCCAAAGCGCGTCTTAAGCATGCGCATGCATCTTTTGGTAGACGCGGACGCAGTTTTCTGCAAAACCACACGATATGCATGCAAATGGTGCTTTTGGCAGAACGCGCGTGTGGATTTATACCAAACGACGTGAAAAGCATGCCGATGCTGCTCTTTTTAACATCCGCACATGGATTTGTGCCAAAGCGCGTTTTAAGCATGCGCATGCATCTTTTGGTAGACGCGGACGCAGTTTTCTGCAAAACCACACGATATGCATGCAAATGGTGCTTTTGGCAGAACGCGCGCGTGGATTTCTACCAAACGACGTGAAAAGCATGCCGATGCTGCTCTTTTTAACATCCGCACATGGATTTGTGCCAAAACGCGTTTTAAGCATGCGCATGCATCTTTTGGTAGACGCGGACGCAGTTTTCTGCAAAACCACACGATAGGCATGCAAATGGTGCTTTTGGCAGAACGCGCGCGTGGATTTCTACCAAACGACGTGAAAAGCATGCCGATGCTGCTCTTTTTAGCACCCGCACATGGATTTGTGCCAAAACGCGTTTTAAGCATGCGCATGCATCTTTTGGTAGACGCGGACGCAGTTTTCTGCAAAACCACACGATATGCATGCAAATGGTGCTTTTGGCAGAACGCGCGCGTGGATTTCTACCAAACGACGTGAAAAGCATGCCGATGCTGCTCTTTTTAGCACCCGCACATGGATTTGTGCCAAAACGCGTTTTAAGCATGCGCATGCATCTTTTGGTAGACGCGGACGCAGTTTTCTGCAAAACCACACGATAGGCATGCAAATGGTGCTTTTGGCAGAACGCGCGCGTGGATTTCTACCAAACGACGTGAAAAGCATGCCGATGCTGCTCTTTTTAACATCCGCACATGGATTTGTGCCAAAGCGCGTTTTAAGCATGCGCATGCATCTTTTGGTAGACGCGGACGCAGTTTTCTGCAAAACCACACGATAGGCATGCAAATGGTGCTTTTGGCAGAACGCGCGCGTGGATTTCTACCAAACGACGTGAAAAGCATGCCGATGCTGCTCTTTTTAACATCCGCACATGGATTTGTGCCAAAGCGCGTTTTAAGCATGCGCATGCATCTTTTGGTAGACGCGGACGCAGTTTTCTGCAAAACCACACGATAGGCATGCAAATGGTGCTTTTGGCAGAACGCGCGCGTGGATTTCTACCAAACGACGTGAAAAGCACGCCGATGCTGCTCTCTTTAGCACCCGCACATGGATTTGTGCCAAAACGCGTTTTAAGCATGCGCATGCATCTTTTGGTAGACGCGGACGCAGTTTTCTGCAAAACCACACGATATGCATGCAAATGGTGCTTTTGGCAGAACGCGCGTGTGGATTTCTACCAAACGACGTGAAAAGCATGCCGATGCTGCTCTTTTTAGCACCCGCACATGGATTTGTGACAAAACGCGTTTTAAGCATGCGCATGCATCTTTTGGTAGACGCGGACGCAGTTTTCTGCAAAACCACACGATAGGCATGCAAATGGTGCTTTTGGCAGAACGCGCGCGTGGATTTCTACCAAACGACGTGAAAAGCATGCCGATGCTGCTCTTTTTAGCACCCGCACATGGATTTGTGCCAAAACGCGTTTTTAGCATGCACATGCATATTTTGGTAGACGCGGACGCAGTTTTCTGCAAAACCACACGTTATGCATGAAAATGGTGCTTTTGGCAGAACGCGCGTGTGGATTTCTACCAAACGACGTGAAAAGCATGCCGATGCTGCTCTTTTTAACATCCGCACATGGATTTGTGCCAAAACGCGTTTTTAGCATGCACATGCATCTTTTGGTAGACGCGGACGCAGTTTTCTGCAAAACCACACGATATGCATGCAAATGGTGCTTTTGGCAGAACGCGCGTGTGGATTTCTACCAAACGACGTGAAAAGCATGCCGATGCTGCTCTTTTTAACATCCGCACATGGATTTGTGCCAAAGCGCGTTTTAAGCATGCGCATGCATCTTTTGGTAGACGCGGACGCAGTTTTCTGCAAAACCACACGATAGGCATGCAAATGGTGCTTTTGGCAGAACGCGCGTGTGGATTTCTACCAAACGACGTGAAAAGCATGCCGATGCTGCTCTTTTTAGCACCCGCACATGGATTTGTGCCAAAACGCGTTTTTAGCATGCACATGCATCTTTTGGTAGATGCGGACGCAGTTTTCTGCAAAACCACACGATATGCATGCAAATGGTGCTTTTGGCAGAACGCGCGTGTGGATTTCTACCAAACGACGTGAAAAGCATGCCGATGCTGCTCTTTTTAGCACCCGCACATGGATTTGTGCCAAAGCGCGTCTTAAGCATGCGCATGCATCTTTTGGTAGACGCGGACGCAGTTTTCTGCAAAACCACACGATATGCATGCAAATGGTGCTTTTGGCAGAACGCGCGTGTGGATTTATACCAAACGACGTGAAAAGCATGCCGATGCTGCTCTTTTTAGCACCCGCACATGGATTTGTGCCAAAACGCGTTTTAAGCATGCGCATGCATCTTTTGGTAGACGCGGACGCAGTTTTCTGCAAAACCACACGATATGCATGCAAATGGTGCTTTTGGCAGAACGCGCGCGTGGATTTCTACCAAACGACGTGAAAAGCATGCCGATGCTGCTCTTTTTAACATCCGCACATGGATTTGTGCCAAAACGCGTTTTAAGCATGCGCATGCATCTTTTGGTAGACGCGGACGCAGTTTTCTGCAAAACCACACGATAGGCATGCAAATGGTGCTTTTGGCAGAACGCGCGCGTGGATTTCTACCAAACGACGTGAAAAGCATGCCGATGCTGCTCTTTTTAGCACCCGCACATGGATTTGTGCCAAAACGCGTTTTAAGCATGCGCATGCATCTTTTGGTAGACGCGGACGCAGTTTTCTGCAAAACCACACGATATGCATGCAAATGGTGCTTTTGGCAGAACGCGCGCGTGGATTTCTACCAAACGACGTGAAAAGCATGCCGATGCTGCTCTTTTTAGCACCCGCACATGGATTTGTGCCAAAACGCGTTTTAAGCATGCGCATGCATCTTTTGGTAGACGCGGACGCAGTTTTCTGCAAAACCACACGATATGCATGCAAATGGTGCTTTTGGCAGAACGCGCGCGTGGATTTCTACCAAACGACGTGAAAAGCATGCCGATGCTGCTCTTTTTAACATCCGCACATGGATTTGTGCCAAAGCGCGTTTTAAGCATGCGCATGCATATCTTGGTAGACGCGGACGCAGTTTTCTGCAAAACCACACGATAGGCATGCAAATGGTGCTTTTGGCAGAACGCGCGCATGGATTTCTACCAAACGACGTGAAAAGCATGCCGATGCTGCTCTTTTTAGCACCCGCACATGGATTTGTGCCAAAACGCGTTTTTAGCATGCACATGCATCTTTTGGTAGACGCGGACGCAGTTTTCTGCAAAACCACACGATATGCATGCAAATGGTGCTTTTGGCAGAACGCGCGCGTGGATTTCTACCAAACGACGTGAAAAGCATGCCGATGCTGCTCTTTTTAGCACCCGCACATGGATTTGTGCCAAAGCGCGTTTTAAGCATGCGCATGCATCTTTTGGTAGACGCGGACGCAGTTTTCTGCAAAACCACACGATAGGCATGCAAATGGTGCTTTTGGCAGAACGCGCGTGTGGATTTCTACCAAACGACGTGAAAAGCATGCCGATGCTGCTCTTTTTAGCACCCGCACATGGATTTGTGCCAAAACGCGTTTTAAGCATGCGCATGCATCTTTTGGTAGACGCGGACGCAGTTTTCTGCAAAACCACACGATATGCATGCAAATGGTGCTTTTGGCAGAACGCGCGCGTGGATTTCTACCAAACGACGTGAAAAGCATGCCGATGCTGCTCTTTTTAACATCCGCACATGGATTTGTGCCAAAGCGCGTTTTAAGCATGCGCATGCATCTTTTGGTAGACGCGGACGCAGTTTTCTGCAAAACCACACGATAGGCATGCAAATGGTGCTTTTGGCAGAACGCGCGCGTGGATTTCTACCAAACGACGTGAAAAGCATGCCGATGCTGCTCTTTTTAGCACCCGCACATGGATTTGTGCCAAAACGCGTTTTAAGCATGCGCATGCATCTTTTGGTAGACGCGGACGCAGTTTTCTGCAAAACCACACGATATGCATGCAAATGGTGCTTTTGGCAGAACGCGCGTGTGGATTTCTACCAAACGACGTGAAAAGCATGCCGATGCTGCTCTTTTTAGCACCCGCACATGGATTTGTGCCAAAGCGCGTTTTAAGCATGCGCATGCATCTTTTGGTAGACGCGGACGCAGTTTTCTGCAAAACCACACGATAGGAATGCAAATGGTGCTTTTGGCAGAACGCGCGTGTGGATTTCTACCAAACGACGTGAAAAGCATGCCGATGCTGCTCTTTTTAGCACCCGCACATGGATTTGGGCCAAAGCGCGTTTTAAGCATGCGCATGCATATTTTGGTAGACGCGGACGCAGTTTTCTGCAAAACCACACGATAGGCATGCAAATGGTGCTTTTGGCAGAACGCGCGCATGGATTTCTACCAAACGACGTGAAAAGCATGCCGATGCTGCTCTTTTTAGCACCCGCACATGGATTTGTGCCAAAACGCGTTTTTAGCATGCACATGCATCTTTTGGTAGACGCGGACGCAGTTTTCTGCAAAACCACACGATATGCATGCAAATGGTGCTTTTGGCAGAACGCGCGCGTGGATTTCTACCAAACGACGTGAAAAGCATGCCGATGCTGCTCTTTTTAGCACCCGCACATGGATTTGTGCCAAAGCGCGTTTTAAGCATGCGCATGCATCTTTTGGTAGACGCGGACGCAGTTTTCTGCAAAACCACACGATAGGCATGCAAATGGTGCTTTTGGCAGAACGCGCGTGTGGATTTCTACCAAACGACGTGAAAAGCATGCCGATGCTGCTCTTTTTAGCATCCGCACATGGATTTGTGCCAAAACGCGTTTTAAGCATGCGCATGCATCTTTTGGTAGACGCGGACGCAGTTTTCTGCAAAACCACACGATAGGCATGCAAATGGTGCTTTTGGCAGAACGCGCGCGTGGATTTCTACCAAACGACGTGAAAAGCATGCCGATGCTGCTCTTTTTAGCACCCGCACATGGATTTGTGCCAAAACGCGTTTTTAGCATGCACATGCATCTTTTGGTAGACGCGGACGCAGTTTTCTGCAAAACCACACGTTATGCATGAAAATGGTGCTTTTGGCAGAACGCGCGTGTGGATTTCTACCAAACGACGTGAAAAGCATGCCGATGCTGCTCTTTTTAACATCCGCACATGGATTTGTGCCAAAACGCGTTTTTAGCATGCACATGCATCTTTTGGTAGACGCGGACGCAGTTTTCTGCAAAACCACACGATATGCATGCAAATGGTGCTTTTGGCAGAACGCGCGTGTGGATTTCTACCAAACGACGTGAAAAGCATGCCGATGCTGCTCTTTTTAACATCCGCACATGGATTTGTGCCAAAGCGCGTTTTAAGCATGCGCATGCATCTTTTGGTAGACGCGGACGCAGTTTTCTGCAAAACCACACGATAGGCATGCAAATGGTGCTTTTGGCAGAACGCGCGTGTGGATTTCTACCAAACGACGTGAAAAGCATGCCGATGCTGCTCTTTTTAGCACCCGCACATGGATTTGTGCCAAAACGCGTTTTTAGCATGCACATGCATCTTTTGGTAGATGCGGACGCAGTTTTCTGCAAAACCACACGATATGCATGCAAATGGTGCTTTTGGCAGAACGCGCGTGTGGATTTCTACCAAACGACGTGAAAAGCATGCCGATGCTGCTCTTTTTAGCACCCGCACATGGATTTGTGCCAAAGCGCGTCTTAAGCATGCGCATGCATCTTTTGGTAGACGCGGACGCAGTTTTCTGCAAAACCACACGATATGCATGCAAATGGTGCTTTTGGCAGAACGCGCGTGTGGATTTATACCAAACGACGTGAAAAGCATGCCGATGCTGCTCTTTTTAGCACCCGCACATGGATTTGTGCCAAAACGCGTTTTAAGCATGCGCATGCATCTTTTGGTAGACGCGGACGCAGTTTTCTGCAAAACCACACGATATGCATGCAAATGGTGCTTTTGGCAGAACGCGCGCGTGGATTTCTACCAAACGACGTGAAAAGCATGCCGATGCTGCTCTTTTTAACATCCGCACATGGATTTGTGCCAAAACGCGTTTTAAGCATGCGCATGCATCTTTTGGTAGACGCGGACGCAGTTTTCTGCAAAACCACACGATAGGCATGCAAATGGTGCTTTTGGCAGAACGCGCGCGTGGATTTCTACCAAACGACGTGAAAAGCATGCCGATGCTGCTCTTTTTAGCACCCGCACATGGATTTGTGCCAAAACGCGTTTTAAGCATGCGCATGCATCTTTTGGTAGACGCGGACGCAGTTTTCTGCAAAACCACACGATATGCATGCAAATGGTGCTTTTGGCAGAACGCGCGCGTGGATTTCTACCAAACGACGTGAAAAGCATGCCGATGCTGCTCTTTTTAGCACCCGCACATGGATTTGTGCCAAAACGCGTTTTAAGCATGCGCATGCATCTTTTGGTAGACGCGGACGCAGTTTTCTGCAAAACCACACGATATGCATGCAAATGGTGCTTTTGGCAGAACGCGCGCGTGGATTTCTACCAAACGACGTGAAAAGCATGCCGATGCTGCTCTTTTTAACATCCGCACATGGATTTGTGCCAAAGCGCGTTTTAAGCATGCGCATGCATATTTTGGTAGACGCGGACGCAGTTTTCTGCAAAACCACACGATAGGCATGCAAATGGTGCTTTTGGCAGAACGCGCGCATGGATTTCTACCAAACGACGTGAAAAGCATGCCGATGCTGCTCTTTTTAGCACCCGCACATGGATTTGTGCCAAAACGCGTTTTTAGCATGCACATGCATCTTTTGGTAGACGCGGACGCAGTTTTCTGCAAAACCACACGATATGCATGCAAATGGTGCTTTTGGCAGAACGCGCGCGTGGATTTCTACCAAACGACGTGAAAAGCATGCCGATGCTGCTCTTTTTAGCACCCGCACATGGATTTGTGCCAAAGCGCGTTTTAAGCATGCGCATGCATCTTTTGGTAGACGCGGACGCAGTTTTCTGCAAAACCACACGATAGGCATGCAAATGGTGCTTTTGGCAGAACGCGCGTGTGGATTTCTACCAAACGACGTGAAAAGCATGCCGATGCTGCTCTTTTTAGCACCCGCACATGGATTTGTGCCAAAACGCGTTTTAAGCATGCGCATGCATCTTTTGGTAGACGCGGACGCAGTTTTCTGCAAAACCACACGATATGCATGCAAATGGTGCTTTTGGCAGAACGCGCGCGTGGATTTCTACCAAACGACGTGAAAAGCATGCCGATGCTGCTCTTTTTAACATCCGCACATGGATTTGTGCCAAAGCGCGTTTTAAGCATGCGCATGCATCTTTTGGTAGACGCGGACGCAGTTTTCTGCAAAACCACACGATAGGCATGCAAATGGTGCTTTTGGCAGAACGCGCGCGTGGATTTCTACCAAACGACGTGAAAAGCATGCCGATGCTGCTCTTTTTAGCACCCGCACATGGATTTGTGCCAAAACGCGTTTTAAGCATGCGCATGCATCTTTTGGTAGACGCGGACGCAGTTTTCTGCAAAACCACACGATATGCATGCAAATGGTGCTTTTGGCAGAACGCGCGTGTGGATTTCTACCAAACGACGTGAAAAGCATGCCGATGCTGCTCTTTTTAGCACCCGCACATGGATTTGTGCCAAAGCGCGTTTTAAGCATGCGCATGCATCTTTTGGTAGACGCGGACGCAGTTTTCTGCAAAACCACACGATAGGAATGCAAATGGTGCTTTTGGCAGAACGCGCGTGTGGATTTCTACCAAACGACGTGAAAAGCATGCCGATGCTGCTCTTTTTAGCACCCGCACATGGATTTGGGCCAAAGCGCGTTTTAAGCATGCGCATGCATATTTTGGTAGACGCGGACGCAGTTTTCTGCAAAACCACACGATAGGCATGCAAATGGTGCTTTTGGCAGAACGCGCGCATGGATTTCTACCAAACGACGTGAAAAGCATGCCGATGCTGCTCTTTTTAGCACCCGCACATGGATTTGTGCCAAAACGCGTTTTTAGCATGCACATGCATCTTTTGGTAGACGCGGACGCAGTTTTCTGCAAAACCACACGATATGCATGCAAATGGTGCTTTTGGCAGAACGCGCGCGTGGATTCCTACCAAACGACGTGAAAAGCATGCCGATGCTGCTCTTTTTAGCACCCGCACATGGATTTGTGCCAAAGCGCGTTTTAAGCATGCGCATGCATCTTTTGGTAGACGCGGACGCAGTTTTCTGCAAAACCACACGATAGGCATGCAAATGGTGCTTTTGGCAGAACGCGCGTGTGGATTTCTACCAAACGACGTGAAAAGCATGCCGATGCTGCTCTTTTTAGCACCCGCACATGGATTTGTGCCAAAACGCGTTTTAAGCATGCGCATGCATCTTTTGGTAGACGCGGACGCAGTTTTCTGCAAAACCACACGATATGCATGCAAATGGTGCTTTTGGCAGAACGCGCGCGTGGATTTCTACCAAACGACGTGAAAAGCATGCCGATGCTGCTCTTTTTAACATCCGCACATGGATTTGTGCCAAAGCGCGTTTTAAGCATGCGCATGCATCTTTTGGTAGACGCGGACGCAGTTTTCTGCAAAACCACACGATAGGCATGCAAATGGTGCTTTTGGCAGAACGCGCGCGTGGATTTCTACCAAACGACGTGAAAAGCATGCCGATGCTGCTCTTTTTAGCACCCGCACATGGATTTGTGCCAAAACGCGTTTTAAGCATGCGCATGCATCTTTTGGTAGACGCGGACGCAGTTTTCTGCAAAACCACACGATATGCATGCAAATGGTGCTTTTGGCAGAACGCGCGTGTGGATTTCTACCAAACGACGTGAAAAGCATGCCGATGCTGCTCTTTTTAGCACCCGCACTTGGATTTGTGCCAAAGCGCGTTTTAAGCATGCGCATGCATCTTTTGGTAGACGCGGACGCAGTTTTCTGCAAAACCACACGATAGGAATGCAAATGGTGCTTTTGGCAGAACGCGCGTGTGGATTTCTACCAAACGACGTGAAAAGCATGCCGATGCTGCTCTTTTTAGCACCCGCACATGGATTTGTGCCAAAGCGCGTTTTAAGCATGCGCATGCATATTTTGGTAGACGCGGACGCAGTTTTCTGCAAAACCACACGATAGGCATGCAAATGGTGCTTTTGGCAGAACGCGCGCATGGATTTCTACCAAACGACGTGAAAAGCATGCCGATGCTGCTCTTTTTAGCACCCGCACATGGATTTGTGCCAAAACGCGTTTTTAGCATGCACATGCATCTTTTGGTAGACGCGGACGCAGTTTTCTGCAAAACCACACGATATGCATGCAAATGGTGCTTTTGGCAGAACGCGCGCGTGGATTTCTACCAAACGACGTGAAAAGCATGCCGATGCTGCTCTTTTTAGCACCCACACATGGATTTGTGCCAAAGCGCGTTTTAAGCATGCGCATGCATCTTTTGGTAGACGCGGACGCAGTTTTCTGCAAAACCACACGATAGGCATGCAAATGGTGCTTTTCGCAGAACGCGCGTGTGGATTTCTACCAAACGACGTGAAAAGCATGCCGATGCTGCTCTTTTTAGCACCCGCACATGGATTTGTGCCAAAACGCGTTTTAAGCATGCGCATGCATCTTTTGGTAGACGCGGACGCAGTTTTCTGCAAAACCACACGATATGCATGCAAATGGTGCTTTTGGCAGAACGCGCGCGTGGATTTCTACCAAACGACGTGAAAAGCATGCCGATGCTGCTCTTTTTAACATCCGCACATGGATTTGTGCCAAAGCGCGTTTTAAGCATGCGCATGCATCTTTTGGTAGACGCGGACGCAGTTTTCTGCAAAACCACACGATAGGCATGCAAATGGTGCTTTTGGCAGAACGCGCGCGTGGATTTCTACCAAACGACGTGAAAAGCATGCCGATGCTGCTCTTTTTAGCACCCGCACATGGATTTGTGCCAAAACGCGTTTTAAGCATGCGCATGCATCTTTTGGTAGACGCGGACGCAGTTTTCTGCAAAACCACACGATATGCATGCAAATGGTGCTTTTGGCAGAACGCGCGTGTGGATTTCTACCAAACGACGTGAAAAGCATGCCGATGCTGCTCTTTTTAGCACCCGCACATGGATTTGTGCCAAAGCGCGTTTTAAGCATGCGCATGCATCTTTTGGTAGACGCGGACGCAGTTTTCTGCAAAACCACACGATAGGAATGCAAATGGTGCTTTTGGCAGAACGCGCGTGTGGATTTCTACCAAACGACGTGAAAAGCATGCCGATGCTGCTCTTTTTAGCACCCGCACATGGATTTGTGCCAAAACGCGTTTTAAGCATGCGCATGCATCTTTTGGTAGACGCGGACGCAGTTTTCTGCAAAACCACACGATATGCATGCAAATGGTGCTTTTGGCAGAACGCGCGCGTGGATTTCTACCAAACGACGTGAAAAGCATGCCGATGCTGCTCTTTTTAACATCCGCACATGAATTTGTGCCAAAGCGCGTTTTAAGCATGCGCATGCATCTTTTGGTAGACGCGGACGCAGTTTTCTGCAAAACCACACGATAGGCATGCAAATGGTGCTTTTGGCAGAACGCGCGCGTGGATTTCTACCAAACGACGTGAAAAGCATGCCGATGCTGCTCTTTTTAGCACCCGCACATGGATTTGTGCCAAAACGCGTTTTTAGCATGCGCATGCATCTTTTGGTAGACGCGGACGCAGTTTTCTGCAAAACCACACGATATGCATGCAAATGGTGCTTTTGGCAGAACGCGCGCGTGGATTTCTACCAAACGACGTGAAAAGCATGCCGATGCTGCTCTTTTTAGCACCCGCACATGGATTTGTGCCAAAACGCGTTTTAAGCATGCGCATGCATCTTTTGGTAGACGCGGACGCAGTTTTCTGCAAAACCACACGATAGGCATGCAAATGGTGCTTTTGGCAGAACGCGCGCGTGGATTTCTACCAAACGACGTGAAAAGCATGCCGATGCTGCTCTTTTTAGCACCCGCACATGGATTTGTGCCAAAACGCGTTTTAAGCATGCGCATGCATCTTTTGGTAGACGCGGACGCAGTTTTCTGCAAAACCACACGATAGGCATGCAAATGGTGCTTTTGGCAGAACGCGCGTGTGGATTTCTACCAAACGACGTGAAAAGCATGCCGATGCTGCTCTTTTTAGCACCCGCACATGGATTTGTGCCAAAACGCGTTTTAAGCATGCGCATGCATCTTTTGGTAGACGCGGACGCAGTTTTCTGCAAAACCACACGATATGCATGCAAATGGTGCTTTTGGCAGAACGCGCGCGTGGATTTCTACCAAACGACGTGAAAAGCATGCCGATGCTGCTCTTTTTAACATCCGCACATGGATTTGTGCCAAAGCGCGTTTTAAGCATGCGCATGCATCTTTTGGTAGACGCGGACGCAGTTTTCTGCAAAACCACACGATAGGCATGCAAATGGTGCTTTTGGCAGAACGCGCGCGTGGATTTCTACCAAACGACGTGAAAAGCATGCCGATGCTGCTCTTTTTAGCACCCGCACATGGATTTGTGCCAAAACGCGTTTTTAGCATGCGCATGCATCTTTTGGTAGACGCGGACGCAGTTTTCTGCAAAACCACACGATATGCATGCAAATGGTGCTTTTGGCAGAACGCGCGCGTGGATTTCTACCAAACGACGTGAAAAGCATGCCGATGCTGCTCTTTTTCGCACCCGCACATGGATTTGTGCCAAAACGCGTTTTAAGCATGCGCATGCATCTTTTGGTAGACGCGGATGCAGTTTTCTGCAAAACCACACGATATGCATGCAAATGGTGCTTTTGGCAGAACGCGCGCGTGGATTTCTACCAAACGACGTGAAAAGCATGCCGATGCTGCTCTTTTTAACATCCGCACATGGATTTGTGCCAAAGCGCGTTTTAAGCATGCGCATGCATCTTTTGGTAGATGCGGACGCAGTTTTCTGCAAAACCACACGATAGGCATGCAAATGGTGCTTTTGGCAGAACGCGCGCGTGGATTTCTACCAAACGACGTGAAAAGCATGCCGATGCTGCTCTTTTTAACATCCGCACATGGATTTGTGCCAAAGCGCGTTTTAAGCATGCGCATGCATCTTTTGGTAGACGCGGACGCAGTTTTCTGCAAAACCACACGATAGGCATGCAAATGGTGCTTTTGGCAGAACGCGCGCGTGGATTTCTACCAAACGACGTGAAAAGCATGCCGATGCTGCTCTTTTTAGCACCCGCACATGGATTTGTGCCAAAACGCGTTTTTAGCATGCACATGCATCTTTTGGTAGACGCGGACGCAGTTTTCTGCAAAACCACACGATATGCATGCAAATCGTGCTTTTGGCAGAACGCGCGCGTGGATTTCTACCAAACGACGTGAAAAGCATGCCGATGCTGCTCTTTTTAGCACCCGCACATGGATTTGTGCCAAAACGCGTTTTTAGCATGCACATGCATCTTTTGGTAGACGCGGACGCAGTTTTCTGCAAAACCACACGATATGCATGCAAATGGTGCTTTTGGCAGAACGCGCGCGTGGATTTCTACCAAACGACGTGAAAAGCATGCCGATGCTGCTCTTTTTAGCACCCGCACATGGATTTGTGCCAAAACGCGTATTAAGCATGCGCATGCATCTTTTGGTAGACGCGGACGGAGTTTTCTGCAAAACCACACGATATGCATGCAAATGGTGCTTTTGGCAGAACGCGCGCGTGGATTTCTACCAAACGACGTGAAAAGCATGCCGATGCTGCTCTTTTTAGCACCCGCACATGGATTTGTGCCAAAACGCGTTTTAAGCATGCGCATGCATCTTTTGGTAGACGCGGACGCAGTTTTCTGCAAAACCACACGATAGGCATGCAAATGGTGCTTTTGGCAGAACGCGCGCGTGGATTTCTACCAAACGACGTGAAAAGCATGCCGATGCTGCTCTTTTTAGCACCCGCACATGGATTTGTGCCAAAACGCGTTTTAAGCATGCGCATGCATCTTTTGGTAGACGCGGACGCAGTTTTCTGCAAAACCACACGATATGCATGCAAATGGTGCTTTTGGCAGAACGCGCGCGTGGATTTCTACCAAACGACGTGAAAAGCATGCCGATGCTGCTCTTTTTAACATCCGCACATGGATTTGTGCCAAAACGCGTTTTAAGCATGCGCATGCATCTTTTGGTAGACGCGGACGCAGTTTTCTGCAAAACCACACGATAGGCATGCAAATGGTGCTTTTGGCAGAACGCGCGCATGGATTTCTACCAAACGACGTGAAAAGCATGCCGATGCTGCTCTTTTTAGCACCCGCACATGGATTTGTGCCAAAACGCGTTTTTAGCATGCACATGCATCTTTTGGTAGACGCGGACGCAGTTTTCTGCAAAACCACACGATATGCATGCAAATGGTGCTTTTGGCAGAACGCGCGTGTGGATTTCTACCAAACGACGTGAAAAGCATGCCGATGCTGCTCTTTTTAGCACCCGCACATGGATTTGTGCCAAAGTGCGTTTTAAGCATGCGCATGCATCTTTTGGTAGACGCGGACGCAGTTTTCTGCAAAACCACACGATAGGCATGCAAATGGTGCTTTTGGCAGAACGCGCGTGTGGATTTCTACCAAACGACGTGAAAAGCATGCCGATGCTGCTCTTTTTAGCACCCGCACATGGATTTGTGCCAAAACGCGTTTTAAGCATGCGCATGCATCTTTTGGTAGACGCGGAAGCAGTTTTCTGCAAAACCACACGATATGCATGCAAATGGTGCTTTTGGCATAACGCGCGCGTGGATTTCTACCAAACGACGTGAAAAGCATGCCGATGCTGCTCTTTTTAACATCCGCACATGGATTTGTGCCAAAGCGCGTTTTAAGCATGCGCATGCATCTTTTGGTAGACGCGGACGCAGTTTTCTGCAAAACCACACGATAGGCATGCAAATGGTGCTTTTGGCAGAACGCGCGTGTGGATTTCTACCAAACGACGTGAAAAGCATGCCGATGCTGCTCTTTTTAGCACCCGCACATGGATTTGTGCCAAAACGCGTTTTAAGCATGCGCATGCATCTTTTGGTAGACGCGGACGCAGTTTTCTGCAAAACCACACGATATGCATGCAAATGGTGCTTTTGGCAGAACGCGCGCGTGGATGTCTACCAAACGATGTGAAAAGCATGCCGATGCTGCTCTTTTTAACATCCGCACATGGATTTGTGCCAAAGCGCGTTTTTAGCATGCACATGCATCTTTTGGTAGACGCGGACGCAGTTTTCTGCAAAACCACACGATATGCATGCAAATGGTGCTTTTGGCAGAACGCGCGTGTGGATTTCTACCAAACGACGTGAAAAGCATGCCGATGCTGCTCTTTTTAGCACCCGCACATGGATTTGTGCCAAAACGCGTTTTAAGCATGCGCATGCATCTTTTGGTAGACGCGGACGCAGTTTTCTGCAAAACCACACGATATGCATGCAAATGGTGCTTTTGGCAGAACGCGCGCGTGGATTTCTACCAAACGACGTGAAAAGCATGCCGATGCTGCTCTTTTTAACATCCGCACATGGATTTGTGCCAAAACGCGTTTTTAGCATGCACATGCATCTTTTGGTAGACGCGGACGCAGTTTTCTGCAAAACCACACGATATGCATGCAAATGGTGCTTTTGGCAGAACGCGCGTGTGGATTTCTACCAAACGACGTGAAAAGCATGCCGATGCTGCTCTTTTTAACATCCGCACATGGATTTGTGCCAAAGCGCGTTTTAAGCATGCGCATGCATCTTTTGGTAGACGCGGACGCAGTTTTCTGCAAAACCACACGATAGGCATGCAAATGGTGCTTTTGGCAGAACGCGCGTGTGGATTTCTACCAAACGACGTGAAAAGCATGCCGATGCTGCTCTTTTTAGCACCCGCACATAGATTTGTGCCAAAACGCGTTTTTAGCATGCACATGCATCTTTTGGTAGACGCGGACGCAGTTTTCTGCAAAACCACACGATATGCATGCAAATGGTGCTTTTGGCAGAACGCGCGTGTGGATTTCTACCAAACGACGTGAAAAGCATGCCGATGCTGCTCTTTTTAACATCCGCACATGGATTTGTGCCAAAACGCGTTTTTAGCATGCACATGCATCTTTTGGCAGACGCGGACGCAGTTTTCTGCAAAACCACACGATATGCATGCAAATGGTGCTTTTGGCAGAACGCGCGTGTGGATTTCTACCAAACGACGTGAAAAGCATGCCGATGCTGCTCTTTTTAGCACCCGCACATGGATTTGTGCCAAAACGCGTTTTAAGCATGCGCATGCATCTTTTGGTAGACGCGGACGCAGTTTTCTGCAAAACCACACGATATGCATGCAAATGGTGCTTTTGGCAGAACGCGCGCGTGGATTTCTACCAAACGACGTGAAAAGCATGCCGATGCTTCTCTTTTTAACATCCGCACATGGATTTGTGCCAAAACGCGTTTTAAGCATGCGCATGCATCTTTTGGTAGACGCGGACGCAGTTTTCTGCAAAACCACACGATAGGCATGCAAATGGTGCTTTTGGCAGAACGCGCGCATGGATTTCTACCAAACGACGTGAAAAGCATGCCGATGCTGCTCTTTTTAGCACCCGCACATGGATTTGTGCCAAAACGCGTTTTTAGCATGCACATGCATCTTTTGGTAGACGCGGACGCAGTTTTCTGCAAAACCACACGATATGCATGCAAATGGTGCTTTTGGCAGAACGCGCGTGTGGATTTCTACCAAACGACGTGAAAAGCATGCCGATGCTGCTCTTTTTAGCACCCGCACATGGATTTGTGCCAAAGCGCGTTTTAAGCATGCGCATGCATCTTTTGGTAGACGCGGACGCAGTTTTCTGCAAAACCACACGATAGGCATGCAAATGGTGCTTTTGGCAGAACGCGCGTGTGGATTTCTACCAAACGACGTGAAAAGCATGCCGATGCTGCTCTTTTTAGCACCCGCACATGGATTTGTGCCAAAACGCGTTTTAGGCATGCGCATGCATCTTTTGGTAGACGCGGACGCAGTTTTCTGCAAAACCACACGATATGCATGCAAATGGTGCTTTTGGCAGAACGCGCGCGTGGATTTCTACCAAACGACGTGAAAAGCATGCCGATGCTGCTCTTTTTAACATCCGCACATGGATTTGTGCCAAAGCGCGTTTTAAGCATGCGCATGCATCTTTTGGTAGACGCGGACGCAGTTTTCTGCAAAACCACACGATAGGCATGCAAATGGTGCTTTTGGCAGAACGCGCGTGTGGATTTCTACCAAACGACGTGAAAAGCATGCCGATGCTGCTCTTTTTAGCACCCGCACATGGATTTGTGCCAAAACGCGTTTTAAGCATGCGCATGCATCTTTTGGTAGACGCGGACGCAGTTTTCTGCAAAACCACACGATATGCATGCAAATGGTGCTTTTGGCAGAACGCGCGCGTGGATGTCTACCAAACGACGTGAAAAGCATGCCGATGCTGCTCTTTTTAACATCCGCACATGGATTTGTGCCAAAGCGCGTTTTAAGCATGCGCATGCATCTTTTGGTAGACGCGGACGCAGTTTTCTGCAAAACCACACGATAGGCATGCAAATGGTGCTTTTTGCAGAACGCGCGTGTGGATTTCTACCAAACGACGTGAAAAGCATGCCGATGCTGCTCTTTTTAGCACCCGCACATGGATTTGTGCCAAAACGCGTTTTAAGCATGCGCATGCATCTTTTGGTAGACGCGGACGCAGTTTTCTGCAAAACCACACGATATGCATGCAAATGGTGCTTTTGGCAGAACGCGCGCGTGGATTTCTACCAAACGACGTGAAAAGCATGCCGATGCTGCTCTTTTTAACATCCGCACATGGATTTGTGCCAAAACGCGTTTTAAGCATGCGCATGCATCTTTTGGTAGACGCGGACGCAGTTTTCTGCAAAACCACACGATAGGCATGCAAATGGTGCTTTTGGCAGAACGCGCGCATGGATTTCTACCAAACGACGTGAAAAGCATGCCGATGCTGCTCTTTTTAGCACCCGCACATGGATTTGTGCCAAAACGCGTTTTTAGCATGCACATGCATCTTTTGGTAGACGCGGACGCAGTTTTCTGCAAAACCACACGATATGCATGCAAATGGTGCTTTTGGCAGAACGCGCGTGTGGATTTCTACCAAACGACGTGAAAAGCATGCCGATGCTGCTCTTTTTAGCACCCGCACATGGATTTGTGCCAAAACGCGTTTTAAGCATGCGCATGCATCTTTTGGTAGACGCGGACGCAGTTTTCTGCAAAACCACACGATAGGCATGCAAATGGTGCTTTTGGCAGAACGCGCGTGTGGATTTCTACCAAACGACGTGAAAAGCATGCCGATGCTGCTCTTTTTAACATCCGCACATGGATTTGTGCCAAAGCGCGTTTTAAGCATGCGCATGCATCTTTTGGTAGACGCGGACGCAGTTTTCTGCAAAACCACACGATAGGCATGCAAATGGTGCTTTTGGCAGAACGCGCGCGTGGATTTCTACCAAACGACGTGAAAAGCATGCCGATGCTGCTCTTTTTAGCACCCGCACATGGATTTGTGCCAAAACGCGTTTTAAGCATGCGCATGCATCTTTTGGTAGACGCGGACGCAGTTTTCTGCAAAGCCACACGATATGCATGCAAATGGTGCTTTTGGCAGAACGCGCGTGTGGATTTCTACCAAACGACGTGAAAAGCATGCCGATGCTGCTCTTTTTAGCACCCGCACATGGATTTGTGCCAAAGCGCGTTTTAAGCATGCGCATGCATCTTTTGGTAGACGCGGACGCAGTTTTCTGCAAAACCACACGATAGGAATGCAAATGGTGCTTTTGGCAGAACGCGCGTGTGGATTTCTACCAAACGACGTGAAAAGCATGCCGATGCTGCTCTTTTTAGCACCCGCACATGGATTTGTGCCAAAACGCGTTTTAAGCATGCGCATGCATCTTTTGGTAGACGCGGACGCAGTTTTCTGCAAAACCACACGATATGCATGCAAATGGTGCTTTTGGCAGAACGCGCGCGTGGATTTCTACCAAACGACGTGAAAAGCATGCCGATGCTGCTCTTTTTAACATCCGCACATGAATTTGTGCCAAAGCGCGTTTTAAGCATGCGCATGCATCTTTTGGTAGACGCGGACGCAGTTTTCTGCAAAACCACACGATAGGCATGCAAATGGTGCTTTTGGCAGAACGCGCGCGTGGATTTCTACCAAACGACGTGAAAAGCATGCCGATGCTGCTCTTTTTAGCACCCGCACATGGATTTGTGCCAAAACGCGTTTTTAGCATGCGCATGCATCTTTTGGTAGACGCGGACGCAGTTTTCTGCAAAACCACACGATATGCATGCAAATGGTGCTTTTGGCAGAACGCGCGCGTGGATTTCTACCAAACGACGTGAAAAGCATGCCGATGCTGCTCTTTTTAGCACCCGCACATGGATTTGTGCCAAAACGCGTTTTAAGCATGCGCATGCATCTTTTGGTAGACGCGGACGCAGTTTTCTGCAAAACCACACGATAGGCATGCAAATGGTGCTTTTGGCAGAACGCGCGCGTGGATTTCTACCAAACGACGTGAAAAGCATGCCGATGCTGCTCTTTTTAGCACCCGCACATGGATTTGTGCCAAAACGCGTTTTAAGCATGCGCATGCATCTTTTGGTAGACGCGGACGCAGTTTTCTGCAAAACCACACGATAGGCATGCAAATGGTGCTTTTGGCAGAACGCGCGTGTGGATTTCTACCAAACGACGTGAAAAGCATGCCGATGCTGCTCTTTTTAGCACCCGCACATGGATTTGTGCCAAAACGCGTTTTAAGCATGCGCATGCATCTTTTGGTAGACGCGGACGCAGTTTTCTGCAAAACCACACGATATGCATGCAAATGGTGCTTTTGGCAGAACGCGCGCGTGGATTTCTACCAAACGACGTGAAAAGCATGCCGATGCTGCTCTTTTTAACATCCGCACATGGATTTGTGCCAAAGCGCGTTTTAAGCATGCGCATGCATCTTTTGGTAGACGCGGACGCAGTTTTCTGCAAAACCACACGATAGGCATGCAAATGGTGCTTTTGGCAGAACGCGCGCGTGGATTTCTACCAAACGACGTGAAAAGCATGCCGATGCTGCTCTTTTTAGCACCCGCACATGGATTTGTGCCAAAACGCGTTTTAAGCATGCGCATGCATCTTTTGGTAGACGCGGACGCAGTTTTCTGCAAAACCACACGATATGCATGCAAATGGTGCTTTTGGCAGAACGCGCGTGTGGATTTCTACCAAACGACGTGAAAAGCATGCCGATGCTGCTCTTTTTAGCACCCGC
The DNA here is from genome assembly GCF_050947875.1 of Dermacentor variabilis. Lineage (NCBI taxonomy): Eukaryota > Metazoa > Arthropoda > Arachnida > Ixodida > Ixodidae > Dermacentor > Dermacentor variabilis. The sequence goes on from NW_027460316.1 coordinate 21,441, forward strand.
ACATGGATTTGTGCCAAAACGCGTTTTAAGCATGCGCATGCATCTTTTGGTAGACGCGGACGCAGTTTTCTGCAAAACCACACGATATGCATGCAAATGGTGCTTTTGGCAGAACGCGCGCGTGGATTTCTACCAAACGACGTGAAAAGCATGCCGATGCTGCTCTTTTTAACATCCGCACATGGATTTGTGCCAAAACGCGTTTTTAGCATGCACATGCATCTTTTGGTAGACGCGGACGCAGTTTTCTGCAAAACCACACGATATGCATGCAAATGGTGCTTTTGGCAGAACGCGCGTGTGGATTTCTACCAAACGACGTGAAAAGCATGCCGATGCTGCTCTTTTTAACATCCGCACATGGATTTGTGCCAAAGCGCGTTTTAAGCATGCGCATGCATCTTTTGGTAGACGCGGACGCAGTTTTCTGCAAAACCACACGATAGGCATGCAAATGGTGCTTTTGGCAGAACGCGCGTGTGGATTTCTACCAAACGACGTGAAAAGCATGCCGATGCTGCTCTTTTTAGCACCCGCACATAGATTTGTGCCAAAACGCGTTTTTAGCATGCACATGCATCTTTTGGTAGACGCGGACGCAGTTTTCTGCAAAACCACACGATATGCATGCAAATGGTGCTTTTGGCAGAACGCGCGTGTGGATTTCTACCAAACGACGTGAAAAGCATGCCGATGCTGCTCTTTTTAACATCCGCACATGGATTTGTGCCAAAACGCGTTTTTAGCATGCACATGCATCTTTTGGCAGACGCGGACGCAGTTTTCTGCAAAACCACACGATATGCATGCAAATGGTGCTTTTGGCAGAACGCGCGTGTGGATTTCTACCAAACGACGTGAAAAGCATGCCGATGCTGCTCTTTTTAGCACCCGCACATGGATTTGTGCCAAAACGCGTTTTAAGCATGCGCATGCATCTTTTGGTAGACGCGGACGCAGTTTTCTGCAAAACCACACGATATGCATGCAAATGGTGCTTTTGGCAGAACGCGCGCGTGGATTTCTACCAAACGACGTGAAAAGCATGCCGATGCTTCTCTTTTTAACATCCGCACATGGATTTGTGCCAAAACGCGTTTTAAGCATGCGCATGCATCTTTTGGTAGACGCGGACGCAGTTTTCTGCAAAACCACACGATAGGCATGCAAATGGTGCTTTTGGCAGAACGCGCGCATGGATTTCTACCAAACGACGTGAAAAGCATGCCGATGCTGCTCTTTTTAGCACCCGCACATGGATTTGTGCCAAAACGCGTTTTTAGCATGCACATGCATCTTTTGGTAGACGCGGACGCAGTTTTCTGCAAAACCACACGATATGCATGCAAATGGTGCTTTTGGCAGAACGCGCGTGTGGATTTCTACCAAACGACGTGAAAAGCATGCCGATGCTGCTCTTTTTAGCACCCGCACATGGATTTGTGCCAAAGCGCCTTTTAAGCATGCGCATGCATCTTTTGGTAGACGCGGACGCAGTTTTCTGCAAAACCACACGATAGGCATGCAAATGGTGCTTTTGGCAGAACGCGCGTGTGGATTTCTACCAAACGACGTGAAAAGCATGCCGATGCTGCTCTTTTTAGCACCCGCACATGGATTTGTGCCAAAACGCGTTTTAGGCATGCGCATGCATCTTTTGGTAGACGCGGACGCAGTTTTCTGCAAAACCACACGATATGCATGCAAATGGTGCTTTTGGCAGAACGCGCGCGTGGATTTCTACCAAACGACGTGAAAAGCATGCCGATGCTGCTCTTTTTAACATCCGCACATGGATTTGTGCCAAAGCGCGTTTTAAGCATGCGCATGCATCTTTTGGTAGACGCGGACGCAGTTTTCTGCAAAACCACACGATAGGCATGCAAATGGTGCTTTTGGCAGAACGCGCGTGTGGATTTCTACCAAACGACGTGAAAAGCATGCCGATGCTGCTCTTTTTAGCACCCGCACATGGATTTGTGCCAAAACGCGTTTTAAGCATGCGCATGCATCTTTTGGTAGACGCGGACGCAGTTTTCTGCAAAACCACACGATATGCATGCAAATGGTGCTTTTGGCAGAACGCGCGCGTGGATGTCTACCAAACGACGTGAAAAGCATGCCGATGCTGCTCTTTTTAACATCCGCACATGGATTTGTGCCAAAGCGCGTTTTAAGCATGCGCATGCATCTTTTGGTAGACGCGGACGCAGTTTTCTGCAAAACCACACGATAGGCATGCAAATGGTGCTTTTTGCAGAACGCGCGTGTGGATTTCTACCAAACGACGTGAAAAGCATGCCGATGCTGCTCTTTTTAGCACCCGCACATGGATTTGTGCCAAAACGCGTTTTAAGCATGCGCATGCATCTTTTGGTAGACGCGGACGCAGTTTTCTGCAAAACCACACGATATGCATGCAAATGGTGCTTTTGGCAGAACGCGCGCGTGGATTTCTACCAAACGACGTGAAAAGCATGCCGATGCTGCTCTTTTTAACATCCGCACATGGATTTGTGCCAAAACGCGTTTTAAGCATGCGCATGCATCTTTTGGTAGACGCGGACGCAGTTTTCTGCAAAACCACACGATAGGCATGCAAATGGTGCTTTTGGCAGAACGCGCGCATGGATTTCTACCAAACGACAAGAAAAGCATGCCGATGCTGCTCTTTTTAGCACCCGCACATGGATTTGTGCCAAAACGCGTTTTTAGCATGCACATGCATCTTTTGGTAGACGCGGACGCAGTTTTCTGCAAAACCACACGATATGCATGCAAATGGTGCTTTTGGCAGAACGCGCGTGTGGATTTCTACCAAACGACGTGAAAAGCATGCCGATGCTGCTCTTTTTAGCACCCGCACATGGATTTGTGCCAAAACGCGTTTTAAGCATGCGCATGCATCTTTTGGTAGACGCGGACGCAGTTTTCTGCAAAACCACACGATAGGCATGCAAATGGTGCTTTTGGCAGAACGCGCGTGTGGATTTCTACCAAACGACGTGAAAAGCATGCCGATGCTGCTCTTTTTAACATCCGCACATGGATTTGTGCCAAAACGCGTTTTTAGCATGCACATGCATCTTTTGGTAGACGCGGACGCAGTTTTCTGCAAAACCACACGATATGCATGCAAATGGTGCTTTTGGCAGAACGCGCGTGTGGATTTCTACCAAACGACGTGAAAAGCATGCCGATGCTGCTCTTTTTAACATCCGCACATGGATTTGTGCCAAAGCGCGTTTTAAGCATGCGCATGCATCTTTTGGTAGACGCGGACGCAGTTTTCTGCAAAACCACACGATAGGCATGCAAATGGTGCTTTTGGCAGAACGCGCGTGTGGATTTCTACCAAACGACGTGAAAAGCATGCCGATGCTGCTCTTTTTAGCACCCGCACATGGATTTGTGCAAAACGCGTTTTTAGCATGCACATGCATCTTTTGGTAGACGCGGACGCAGTTTTCTGCAAAACCACACGATATGCATGCAAATGGTGCTTTTGGCAGAACGCGCGTGTGGATTTCTACCAAACGACGTGAAAAGCATGCCGATGCTGCTCTTTTTAACATCCGCACATGGATTTGTGCCAAAACGCGTTTTTAGCATGCACATGCATCTTTTGGCAGACGCGGACGCAGTTTTCTGCAAAACCACACGATATGCATGCAAATGGTGCTTTTGGCAGAACGCGCGTGTGGATTTCTACCAAACGACGTGAAAAGCATGCCGATGCTGCTCTTTTTAGCACCCGCACATGGATTTGTGCCAAAACGCGTTTTAAGCATGCGCATGCATCTTTTGGTAGACGCGGACGCAGTTTTCTGCAAAACCACACGATATGCATGCAAATGGTGCTTTTGGCAGAACGCGCGCGTGGATGTCTACCAAACGACGTGAAAAGCATGCCGATGCTGCTCTTTTTAACATCCGCACATGGATTTGTGCCAAAGCGCGTTTTAAGCATGCGCATGCATCTTTTGGTAGACGCGGACGCAGTTTTCTGCAAAACCACACGATAGGCATGCAAATGGTGCTTTTTGCAGAACGCGCGTGTGGATTTCTACCAAACGACGTGAAAAGCATGCCGATGCTGCTCTTTTTAGCACCCGCACATGGATTTGTGCCAAAACGCGTTTTAAGCATGCGCATGCATCTTTTGGTAGACGCGGACGCAGTTTTCTGCAAAACCACACGATATGCATGCAAATGGTGCTTTTGGCAGAACGCGCGCGTGGATTTCTACCAAACGACGTGAAAAGCATGCCGATGCTGCTCTTTTTAACATCCGCACATGGATTTGTGCCAAAACGCGTTTTAAGCATGCGCATGCATCTTTTGGTAGACGCGGACGCAGTTTTCTGCAAAACCACACGATAGGCATGCAAATGGTGCTTTTGGCAGAACGCGCGCATGGATTTCTACCAAACGACGTGAAAAGCATGCCGATGCTGCTCTTTTTAGCACCCGCACATGGATTTGTGCCAAAACGCGTTTTTAGCATGCACATGCATCTTTTGGTAGACGCGGACGCAGTTTTCTGCAAAACCACACGATATGCATGCAAATGGTGCTTTTGGCAGAACGCGCGTGTGGATTTCTACCAAACGACGTGAAAAGCATGCCGATGCTGCTCTTTTTAGCACCCGCACATGGATTTGTGCCAAAACGCGTTTTAAGCATGCGCATGCATCTTTTGGTAGACGCGGACGCAGTTTTCTGCAAAACCACACGATAGGCATGCAAATGGTGCTTTTGGCAGAACGCGCGTGTGGATTTCTACCAAACGACGTGAAAAGCATGCCGATGCTGCTCTTTTTAACATCCGCACATGGATTTGTGCCAAAGCGCGTTTTAAGCATGCGCATGCATCTTTTGGTAGACGCGGACGCAGTTTTCTGCAAAACCACACGATAGGCATGCAAATGGTGCTTTTGGCAGAACGCGCGCGTGGATTTCTACCAAACGACGTGAAAAGCATGCCGATGCTGCTCTTTTTAGCACCCGCACATGGATTTGTGCCAAAACGCGTTTTAAGCATGCGCATGCATCTTTTGGTAGACGCGGACGCAGTTTTCTGCAAAGCCACACGATATGCATGCAAATGGTGCTTTTGGCAGAACGCGCGTGTGGATTTCTACCAAACGACGTGAAAAGCATGCCGATGCTGCTCTTTTTAGCACCCGCACATGGATTTGTGCCAAAGCGCGTTTTAAGCATGCGCATGCATCTTTTGGTAGACGCGGACGCAGTTTTCTGCAAAACCACACGATAGGAATGCAAATGGTGCTTTTGGCAGAACGCGCGTGTGGATTTCTACCAAACGACGTGAAAAGCATGCCGATGCTGCTCTTTTTAGCACCCGCACATGGATTTGTGCCAAAACGCGTTTTAAGCATGCGCATGCATCTTTTGGTAGACGCGGACGCAGTTTTCTGCAAAACCACACGATATGCATGCAAATGGTGCTTTTGGCAGAACGCGCGCGTGGATTTCTACCAAACGACGTGAAAAGCATGCCGATGCTGCTCTTTTTAACATCCGCACATGAATTTGTGCCAAAGCGCGTTTTAAGCATGCGCATGCATCTTTTGGTAGACGCGGACGCAGTTTTCTGCAAAACCACACAATAGGCATGCAAATGGTGCTTTTGGCAGAACGCGCGCGTGGATTTCTACCAAACGACGTGAAAAGCATTCCGATGCTGCTCTTTTTAGCACCCGCACATGGATTTGTGCCAAAACGCGTTTTTAGCATGCGCATGCATCTTTTGGTAGACGCGGACGCAGTTTTCTGCAAAACCACACGATATGCATGCAAATGGTGCTTTTGGCAGAACGCGCGCGTGGATTTCTACCAAACGACGTGAAAAGCATGCCGATGCTGCTCTTTTTAGCACCCGCACATGGATTTGTGCCAAAACGCGTTTTAAGCATGCGCATGCATCTTTTGGTAGACGCGGACGCAGTTTTCTGCAAAACCACACGATAGGCATGCAAATGGTGCTTTTGGCAGAACGCGCGCGTGGATTTCTACCAAACGACGTGAAAAGCATGCCGATGCTGCTCTTTTTAGCACCCGCACATGGATTTGTGCCAAAACGCGTTTTAAGCATGCGCATGCATCTTTTGGTAGACGCGGACGCAGTTTTCTGCAAAACCACACGATAGGCATGCAAATGGTGCTTTTGGCAGAACGCGCGTGTGGATTTCTACCAAACGACGTGAAAAGCATGCCGATGCTGCTCTTTTTAGCACCCGCACATGGATTTGTGCCAAAACGCGTTTTAAGCATGCGCATGCATCTTTTGGTAGACGCGGACGCAGTTTTCTGCAAAACCACACGATATGCATGCAAATGGTGCTTTTGGCAGAACGCGCGCGTGGATTTCTACCAAACGACGTGAAAAGCATGCCGATGCTGCTCTTTTTAACATCCGCACATGGATTTGTGCCAAAGCGCGTTTTAAGCATGCGCATGCATCTTTTGGTAGACGCGGACGCAGTTTTCTGCAAAACCACACGATAGGCATGCAAATGGTGCTTTTGGCAGAACGCGCGCGTGGATTTCTACCAAACGACGTGAAAAGCATGCCGATGCTGCTCTTTTTAGCACCCGCACATGGATTTGTGCCAAAACGCGTTTTAAGCATGCGCATGCATCTTTTGGTAGACGCGGACGCAGTTTTCTGCAAAACCACACGATATGCATGCAAATGGTGCTTTTGGCAGAACGCGCGTGTGGATTTCTACCAAACGACGTGAAAAGCATGCCGATGCTGCTCTTTTTAGCACCCGCACATGGATTTGTGCCAAAACGCGTTTTAAGCATGCGCATGCATCTTTTGGTAGACGCGGACGCAGTTTTCTGCAAAACCACACGATATGCATGCAAATGGTGCTTTTGGCAGAACGCGCGCGTGGATTTCTACCAAACGACGTGAAAAGCATGCCGATGCTGCTCTTTTTAACATCCGCACATGGATTTGTGCCAAAACGCGTTTTTAGCATGCACATGCATCTTTTGGTAGACGCGGACGCAGTTTTCTGCAAAACCACACGATATGCATGCAAATGGTGCTTTTGGCAGAACGCGCGTGTGGATTTCTACCAAACGACGTGAAAAGCATGCCGATGCTGCTCTTTTTAACATCCGCACATGGATTTGTGCCAAAGCGCGTTTTAAGCATGCGCATGCATCTTTTGGTAGACGCGGACGCAGTTTTCTGCAAAACCACACGATAGGCATGCAAATGGTGCTTTTGGCAGAACGCGCGTGTGGATTTCTACCAAACGACGTGAAAAGCATGCCGATGCTGCTCTTTTTAGCACCCGCACATAGATTTGTGCCAAAACGCGTTTTTAGCATGCACATGCATCTTTTGGTAGACGCGGACGCAGTTTTCTGCAAAACCACACGATATGCATGCAAATGGTGCTTTTGGCAGAACGCGCGTGTGGATTTCTACCAAACGACGTGAAAAGCATGCCGATGCTGCTCTTTTTAACATCCGCACATGGATTTGTGCCAAAACGCGTTTTTAGCATGCACATGCATCTTTTGGCAGACGCGGACGCAGTTTTCTGCAAAACCACACGATATGCATGCAAATGGTGCTTTTGGCAGAACGCGCGTGTGGATTTCTACCAAACGACGTGAAAAGCATGCCGATGCTGCTCTTTTTAGCACCCGCACATGGATTTGTGCCAAAACGCGTTTTAAGCATGCGCATGCATCTTTTGGTAGACGCGGACGCAGTTTTCTGCAAAACCACACGATATGCATGCAAATGGTGCTTTTGGCAGAACGCGCGCGTGGATTTCTACCAAACGACGTGAAAAGCATGCCGATGCTTCTCTTTTTAACATCCGCACATGGATTTGTGCCAAAACGCGTTTTAAGCATGCGCATGCATCTTTTGGTAGACGCGGACGCAGTTTTCTGCAAAACCACACGATAGGCATGCAAATGGTGCTTTTGGCAGAACGCGCGCATGGATTTCTACCAAACGACGTGAAAAGCATGCCGATGCTGCTCTTTTTAGCACCCGCACATGGATTTGTGCCAAAACGCGTTTTTAGCATGCACATGCATCTTTTGGTAGACGCGGACGCAGTTTTCTGCAAAACCACACGATATGCATGCAAATGGTGCTTTTGGCAGAACGCGCGTGTGGATTTCTACCAAACGACGTGAAAAGCATGCCGATGCTGCTCTTTTTAGCACCCGCACATGGATTTGTGCCAAAGCGCCTTTTAAGCATGCGCATGCATCTTTTGGTAGACGCGGACGCAGTTTTCTGCAAAACCACACGATAGGCATGCAAATGGTGCTTTTGGCAGAACGCGCGTGTGGATTTCTACCAAACGACGTGAAAAGCATGCCGATGCTGCTCTTTTTAGCACCCGCACATGGATTTGTGCCAAAACGCGTTTTAGGCATGCGCATGCATCTTTTGGTAGACGCGGACGCAGTTTTCTGCAAAACCACACGATATGCATGCAAATGGTGCTTTTGGCAGAACGCGCGCGTGGATTTCTACCAAACGACGTGAAAAGCATGCCGATGCTGCTCTTTTTAACATCCGCACATGGATTTGTGCCAAAGCGCGTTTTAAGCATGCGCATGCATCTTTTGGTAGACGCGGACGCAGTTTTCTGCAAAACCACACGATAGGCATGCAAATGGTGCTTTTGGCAGAACGCGCGTGTGGATTTCTACCAAACGACGTGAAAAGCATGCCGATGCTGCTCTTTTTAGCACCCGCACATGGATTTGTGCCAAAACGCGTTTTAAGCATGCGCATGCATCTTTTGGTAGACGCGGACGCAGTTTTCTGCAAAACCACACGATATGCATGCAAATGGTGCTTTTGGCAGAACGCGCGCGTGGATGTCTACCAAACGACGTGAAAAGCATGCCGATGCTGCTCTTTTTAACATCCGCACATGGATTTGTGCCAAAGCGCGTTTTAAGCATGCGCATGCATCTTTTGGTAGACGCGGACGCAGTTTTCTGCAAAACCACACGATAGGCATGCAAATGGTGCTTTTTGCAGAACGCGCGTGTGGATTTCTACCAAACGACGTGAAAAGCATGCCGATGCTGCTCTTTTTAGCACCCGCACATGGATTTGTGCCAAAACGCGTTTTAAGCATGCGCATGCATCTTTTGGTAGACGCGGACGCAGTTTTCTGCAAAACCACACGATATGCATGCAAATGGTGCTTTTGGCAGAACGCGCGCGTGGATTTCTACCAAACGACGTGAAAAGCATGCCGATGCTGCTCTTTTTAACATCCGCACATGGATTTGTGCCAAAACGCGTTTTAAGCATGCGCATGCATCTTTTGGTAGACGCGGACGCAGTTTTCTGCAAAACCACACGATAGGCATGCAAATGGTGCTTTTGGCAGAACGCGCGCATGGATTTCTACCAAACGACGTGAAAAGCATGCCGATGCTGCTCTTTTTAGCACCCGCACATGGATTTGTGCCAAAACGCGTTTTTAGCATGCACATGCATCTTTTGGTAGACGCGGACGCAGTTTTCTGCAAAACCACACGATATGCATGCAAATGGTGCTTTTGGCAGAACGCGCGTGTGGATTTCTACCAAACGACGTGAAAAGCATGCCGATGCTGCTCTTTTTAGCACCCGCACATGGATTTGTGCCAAAACGCGTTTTAAGCATGCGCATGCATCTTTTGGTAGACGCGGACGCAGTTTTCTGCAAAACCACACGATAGGCATGCAAATGGTGCTTTTGGCAGAACGCGCGTGTGGATTTCTACCAAACGACGTGAAAAGCATGCCGATGCTGCTCTTTTTAACATCCGCACATGGATTTGTGCCAAAACGCGTTTTTAGCATGCACATGCATCTTTTGGTAGACGCGGACGCAGTTTTCTGCAAAACCACACGATATGCATGCAAATGGTGCTTTTGGCAGAACGCGCGTGTGGATTTCTACCAAACGACGTGAAAAGCATGCCGATGCTGCTCTTTTTAACATCCGCACATGGATTTGTGCCAAAGCGCGTTTTAAGCATGCGCATGCATCTTTTGGTAGACGCGGACGCAGTTTTCTGCAAAACCACACGATAGGCATGCAAATGGTGCTTTTGGCAGAACGCGCGTGTGGATTTCTACCAAACGACGTGAAAAGCATGCCGATGCTGCTCTTTTTAGCACCCGCACATGGATTTGTGCAAAACGCGTTTTTAGCATGCACATGCATCTTTTGGTAGACGCGGACGCAGTTTTCTGCAAAACCACACGATATGCATGCAAATGGTGCTTTTGGCAGAACGCGCGTGTGGATTTCTACCAAACGACGTGAAAAGCATGCCGATGCTGCTCTTTTTAACATCCGCACATGGATTTGTGCCAAAACGCGTTTTTAGCATGCACATGCATCTTTTGGCAGACGCGGACGCAGTTTTCTGCAAAACCACACGATATGCATGCAAATGGTGCTTTTGGCAGAACGCGCGTGTGGATTTCTACCAAACGACGTGAAAAGCATGCCGATGCTGCTCTTTTTAGCACCCGCACATGGATTTGTGCCAAAACGCGTTTTAAGCATGCGCATGCATCTTTTGGTAGACGCGGACGCAGTTTTCTGCAAAACCACACGATATGCATGCAAATGGTGCTTTTGGCAGAACGCGCGCGTGGATTTCTACCAAACGACGTGAAAAGCATGCCGATGCTTCTCTTTTTAACATCCGCACATGGATTTGTGCCAAAACGCGTTTTAAGCATGCGCATGCATCTTTTGGTAGACGCGGACGCAGTTTTCTGCAAAACCACACGATAGGCATGCAAATGGTGCTTTTGGCAGAACGCGCGCATGGATTTCTACCAAACGACGTGAAAAGCATGCCGATGCTGCTCTTTTTAGCACCCGCACATGGATTTGTGCCAAAACGCGTTTTTAGCATGCACATGCATCTTTTGGTAGACGCGGACGCAGTTTTCTGCAAAACCACACGATATGCATGCAAATGGTGCTTTTGGCAGAACGCGCGTGTGGATTTCTACCAAACGACGTGAAAAGCATGCCGATGCTGCTCTTTTTAGCACCCGCACATGGATTTGTGCCAAAGCGCGTTTTAAGCATGCGCATGCATCTTTTGGTAGACGCGGACGCAGTTTTCTGCAAAACCACACGATAGGCATGCAAATGGTGCTTTTGGCAGAACGCGCGTGTGGATTTCTACCAAACGACGTGAAAAGCATGCCGATGCTGCTCTTTTTAGCACCCGCACATGGATTTGTGCCAAAACGCGTTTTAGGCATGCGCATGCATCTTTTGGTAGACGCGGACGCAGTTTTCTGCAAAACCACACGATATGCATGCAAATGGTGCTTTTGGCAGAACGCGCGCGTGGATGTCTACCAAACGACGTGAAAAGCATGCCGATGCTGCTCTTTTTAACATCCGCACATGGATTTGTGCCAAAGCGCGTTTTAAGCATGCGCATGCATCTTTTGGTAGACGCGGACGCAGTTTTCTGCAAAACCACACGATAGGCATGCAAATGGTGCTTTTTGCAGAACGCGCGTGTGGATTTCTACCAAACGACGTGAAAAGCATGCCGATGCTGCTCTTTTTAGCACCCGCACATGGATTTGTGCCAAAACGCGTTTTAAGCATGCGCATGCATCTTTTGGTAGACGCGGACGCAGTTTTCTGCAAAACCACACGATATGCATGCAAATGGTGCTTTTGGCAGAACGCGCGCGTGGATTTCTACCAAACGACGTGAAAAGCATGCCGATGCTGCTCTTTTTAACATCCGCACATGGATTTGTGCCAAAACGCGTTTTAAGCATGCGCATGCATCTTTTGGTAGACGCGGACGCAGTTTTCTGCAAAACCACACGATAGGCATGCAAATGGTGCTTTTGGCAGAACGCGCGCATGGATTTCTACCAAACGACGTGAAAAGCATGCCGATGCTGCTCTTTTTAGCACCCGCACATGGATTTGTGCCAAAACGCGTTTTTAGCATGCACATGCATCTTTTGGTAGACGCGGACGCAGTTTTCTGCAAAACCACACGATATGCATGCAAATGGTGCTTTTGGCAGAACGCGCGTGTGGATTTCTACCAAACGACGTGAAAAGCATGCCGATGCTGCTCTTTTTAGCACCCGCACATGGATTTGTGCCAAAACGCGTTTTAAGCATGCGCATGCATCTTTTGGTAGACGCGGACGCAGTTTTCTGCAAAACCACACGATAGGCATGCAAATGGTGCTTTTGGCAGAACGCGCGTGTGGATTTCTACCAAACGACGTGAAAAGCATGCCGATGCTGCTCTTTTTAACATCCGCACATGGATTTGTGCCAAAACGCGTTTTTAGCATGCACATGCATCTTTTGGTAGACGCGGACGCAGTTTTCTGCAAAACCACACGATATGCATGCAAATGGTGCTTTTGGCAGAACGCGCGTGTGGATTTCTACCAAACGACGTGAAAAGCATGCCGATGCTGCTCTTTTTAACATCCGCACATGGATTTGTGCCAAAGCGCGTTTTAAGCATGCGCATGCATCTTTTGGTAGACGCGGACGCAGTTTTCTGCAAAACCACACGATAGGCATGCAAATGGTGCTTTTGGCAGAACGCGCGTGTGGATTTCTACCAAACGACGTGAAAAGCATGCCGATGCTGCTCTTTTTAGCACCCGCACATGGATTTGTGCAAAACGCGTTTTTAGCATGCACATGCATCTTTTGGTAGACGCGGACGCAGTTTTCTGCAAAACCACACGATATGCATGCAAATGGTGCTTTTGGCAGAACGCGCGTGTGGATTTCTACCAAACGACGTGAAAAGCATGCCGATGCTGCTCTTTTTAACATCCGCACATGGATTTGTGCCAAAACGCGTTTTTAGCATGCACATGCATCTTTTGGTAGACGCGGACGCAGTTTTCTGCAAAACCACACGATATGCATGCAAATGGTGCTTTTGGCAGAACGCGCGTGTGGATTTCTACCAAACGACGTGAAAAGCATGCCGATGCTGCTCTTTTTAGCACCCGCACATGGATTTGTGCCAAAACGCGTTTTAAGCATGCGCATGCATCTTTTGGTAGACGCGGACGCAGTTTTCTGCAAAACCACACGATATGCATGCAAATGGTGCTTTTGGCAGAACGCGCGCGTGGATTTCTACCAAACGACGTGAAAAGCATCCCGATGCTGCTCTTTTTAACATCCGCACATGGATTTGTGCCAAAACGCGTTTTAAGCATGCGCATGCATCTTTTGGTAGACGCGGACGCAGTTTTCTGCAAAACCACACGATAGGCATGCAAATGATGCTTTTGGCAGAACGCGCGCATGGATTTCTACCAAACGACGTGAAAAGCATGCCGATGCTGCTCTTTTTAGCACCCGCACATGGATTTGTGCCAAAACGCGTTTTTAGCATGCACATGCATCTTTTGGTAGACGCGGACGCAGTTTTCTGCAAAACCACACGATATGCATGCAAATGGTGCTTTTGGCAGAACGCGCGTGTGGATTTCTACCAAACGACGTGAAAAGCATGCCGATGCTGCTCTTTTTAGCACCCGCACATGGATTTGTGCCAAAGCGCGTTTTAAGCATGCGCATGCATCTTTTGGTAGACGCGGACGCAGTTTTCTGCAAAACCACACGATAGGCATGCAAATGGTGCTTTTGGCAGAACGCGCGTGTGGATTTCTACCAAACGACGTGAAAAGCATGCCGATGCTGCTCTTTTTAGCACCCGCACATGGATTTGTGCCAAAACGCGTTTTAAGCATGCGCATGCATCTTTTGGTAGACGCGGACGCAGTTTTCTGCAAAACCACACGATATGCATGCAAATGGTGCTTTTGGCAGAACGCGCGCGTGGATTTCTACCAAACGACGTGAAAAGCATGCCGATGCTGCTCTTTTTAACATCCGCACATGGATTTGTGCCAAAACGCGTTTTTAGCATGCACATGCATCTTTTGGTAGACGCGGAAGCAGTTTTCTGCAAAACCACACGATATGCATGCAAATGGTGCTTTTGGCAGAACGCGCGTGTGGATTTCTACCAAACGACGTGAAAAGCATGCCGATGCTGCTCTTTTTAGCACCCGCACATGGATTTGTGCCAAAGCGCGTTTTAAGCATGCGCATGCATCTTTTGGTAGACGCGGACGCAGTTTTCTGCAAAACCACACGATAGGCATGCAAATGGTGCTTTTGGCAGAACGCGCGTGTGGATTTCTACCAAACGACGTGAAAAGCATGCCGATGCTGCTCTTTTTAGCACCCGCACATGGATTTGTGCCAAAACGCGTTTTAAGCATGCGCATGCATCTTTTGGTAGACGCGGACGCAGTTTTCTGCAAAACCACACGATATGCATGCAAATGGTGCTTTTGGCAGAACGCGCGCGTGGATGTCTACCAAACGACGTGAAAAGCATGCCGATGCTGCTCTTTTTAACATCCGCACATGGATTTGTGCCAAAGCGCGTTTTAAGCATGCGCATGCATCTTTTGGTAGACGCGGACGCAGTTTTCTGCAAAACCACACGATAGGCATGCAAATGGTGCTTTTTGCAGAACGCGCGTGTGGATTTCTACCAAACGACGTGAAAAGCATGCCGATGCTGCTCTTTTTAGCACCCGCACATGGATTTGTGCCAAAACGCGTTTTAAGCATGCGCATGCATCTTTTGGTAGACTCGGACGCAGTTTTCTGCAAAACCACACGATATGCATGCAAATGGTGCTTTTGGCTGAACGCGCGCGTGGATTTCTACCAAACGACGTGAAAAGCATGCCGATGCTGCTCTTTTTAACATCCGCACATGGATTTGTGCCAAAACGCGTTTTAAGCATGCGCATGCATCTTTTGGTAGACGCGGACGCAGTTTTCTGCAAAACCACACGATAGGCATGCAAATGGTGCTTTTGGCAGAACGCGCGCATGGATTTCTACCAAACGACGTGAAAAGCATGCCGATGCTGCTCTTTTTAGCACCCGCACATGGATTTGTGCCAAAACGCGTTTTTAGCATGCACATGCATCTTTTGGTAGACGCGGACGCAGTTTTCTGCAAAACCACACGATATGCATGCAAATGGTGCTTTTGGCAGAACGCGCGCGTGGATTTCTACCAAACGACGTGAAAAGCATGCCGATGCTGCTCTTTTTAACATCCGCACATGGATTTGTGCCAAAACGCGTTTTTAGCATGCACATGCATCTTTTGGTAGACGCGGACGCAGTTTTCTGCAAAACCACACGATATGCATGCAAATGGTGCTTTTGGCAGAACGCGCGTGTGGATTTCTACCAAACGACGTGAAAAGCATGCCGATGCTGCTCTTTTTAACATCCGCACATGGATTTGTGCCAAAGCGCGTTATAAGCATGCGCATGCATCTTTTGGTAGACGCGGACGCAGTTTTCTGCAAAACCACACGATAGGCATGCAAATGGTGCTTTTGGCAGAACGCGCGTGTGGATTTCTACCAAACGACGTGAAAAGCATGCCGATGCTGCTCTTTTTAGCACCCGCACATGGATTTGTGCCAAAACGCGTTTTTAGCATGCACATGCATCTTTTGGTAGACGCGGACGCAGTTTTCTGCAAAACCACACGATATGCATGCAAATGGTGCTTTTGGCAGAACGCGCGTGTGGATTTCTACCAAACGACGTGAAAAGCATGCCGATGCTGCTCTTTTTAACATCCGCACATGGATTTGTGCCAAAACGCGTTTTTAGCATGCACATGCATCTTTTGGCAGACGCGGACGCAGTTTTCTGCAAAACCACACGATATGCATGCAAATGGTGCTTTTGGCAGAACGCGCGTGTGGATTTCTACCAAACGACGTGAAAAGCATGCCGATGCTGCTCTTTTTAGCACCCGCACATGGATTTGTGCCAAAACGCGTTTTAAGCATGCGCATGCATCTTTTGGTAGACGCGGACGCAGTTTTCTGCAAAACCACACGATAGGCATGCAAATGGTGCTTTTGGCAGAACGCGCGTGTGGATTTCTACCAAACGACGTGAAAAGCATGCCGATGCTGCTCTTTTTAGCACCGCACATGGATTTGTGCCAAAACGCGTTTTTAGCATGCACATGCATCTTTTGGTAGACGCGGACGCAGTTTTCTGCAAAACCACACGATATGCATGCAAATGGTGCTATTGCAGAACGCGCGTGTGGATTTCTACAAACGACGTGAAAAGCATGCCGATGCTGCTCTTTTTAACATCCGCACATGGATTTGTGCCAAAACGCGTTTTTAGCATGCACATGCATCTTTTGGCAGACGCGGACGCAGTTTTCTGCAAAACCACACGATATGCATGCAAATGGTGCTTTTGGCAGAACGCGCGTGTGGATTTCTACCAAACGACGTGAAAAGCATGCCGATGCTGCTCTTTTTAGCACCCGCACATGGATTTGTGCCAAAACGCGTTTTAAGCATGCGCATGCATCTTTTGGTAGACGCGGACGCAGTTTTCTGCAAAACCACACGATATGCATGCAAATGGTGCTTTTGGCAGAACGCGCGCGTGGATTTCTACCAAACGACGTGAAAAGCATGCCGATGCTGCTCTTTTTAACATCCGCACATGGATTTGTGCCAAAACGCGTTTTAAGCATGCGCATGCATCTTTTGGTAGACGCGGACGCAGTTTTCTGCAAAACCACACGATAGGCATGCAAATGGTGCTTTTGGCAGAACGCGCGCATGGATTTCTACCAAACGACGTGAAAAGCATGCCGATGCTGCTCTTTTAGCACCCGCACATGGATTTGTGCCAAAACGCGTTTTTAGCATGCACATGCATCTTTTGGTAGACGCGGACGCAGTTTTCTGCAAAACCACACGATATGCATGCAAATGGTGCTTTGGCAGAACGCGCGTGTGGATTTCTACCAAACGACGTGAAAAGCATGCCGATGCTGCTCTTTTTAGCACCCGCACATGGATTTGTGCCAAAGCGCGTTTTAAGCATGCGCATGCATCTTTTGGTAGACGCGGACGCAGTTTTCTGCAAAACCACACGATAGGCATGCAAATGGTGCTTTTGGCAGAACGCGCGTGTGGATTTCTACCAAACGACGTGAAAAGCATGCCGATGCTGCTCTTTTTAGCACCCGCACATGGATTTGTGCCAAAGCGCGTTTTAAGCATGCGCATGCATCTTTTGGTAGACGCGGACGCAGTTTTCTGCAAAACCACACGATAGGCATGCAAATGGTGCTTTGGCAGAACGCGCGTGTGGATTTCTACCAAACGACGTGAAAAGCATGCCGATGCTGCTCTTTTTAACATCCGCACATGGATTTGTGCCAAAACGCGTTTTTAGCATGCACATGCATCTTTTGGTAGACGCGGACGCAGTTTTCTGCAAAACCACACGATATGCATGCAAATGGTGCTTTTGGCAGAACGCGCGTGTGGATTTCTACCAAACGACGTGAAAAGCATGCCGATGCTGCTCTTTTTAGCACCCGCACATGGATTTGTGCCAAAACGCGTTTTAAGCATGCGCATGCATCTTTTGGTAGACGCGGACGCAGTTTTCTGCAAAACCACACGATATGCATGCAAATGGTGCTTTTGGCAGAACGCGCGCGTGGATTTCTACCAAACGACGTGAAAAGCATGCCGATGCTGCTCTTTTTAACATCCGCACATGGATTTGTGCCAAAACGCGTTTTAAGCATGCGCATGCATCTTTTGGTAGACGCGGACGCAGTTTTCTGCAAAACCACACGATAGGCATGCAAATGATGCTTTTTGGCAGAACGCGCGCATGGATTTCTAGCAAACGACGTGAAAAGCATGCCGATGCTGCTCTTTTTAGCACCCGCACATGGATTTGTGCCAAAACGCGTTTTTAGCATGCACATGCATCTTTTGGTAGACGCGGACGCAGTTTTCTGCAAAACCACACGATATGCATGCAAATGGTGCTTTTGGCAGAACGCGCGTGTGGATTTCTACCAAACGACGTGAAAAGCATGCCGATGCTGCTCTTTTTAGCACCCGCACATGGATTTGTGCCAAAGCGCGTTTTAAGCATGCGCATGCATCTTTTGGTAGACGCGGACGCAGTTTTCTGCAAAACCACACGATAGGCATGCAAATGGTGCTTTTGGCGGAACGCGCGTGTGGATTTCTACCAAACGACGTGAAAAGCATGCCGATGCTGCTCTTTTTAGCACCCGCACATGGATTTGTGCCAAAACGCGTTTTAAGCATGCGCATGCATCTTTTGGTAGACGCGGACGCAGTTTTCTGCAAAACCACACGATATGCATGCAAATGGTGCTTTTGGCAGAACGCGCGCGTGGATTTCTACCAAACGACGTGAAAAGCATGCCGATGCTGCTCTTTTTAACATCCGCACATGGATTTGTGCCAAAACGCGTTTTTAGCATGCACATGCATCTTTTGGTAGACGCGGACGCAGTTTTCTGCAAAACCACACGATATGCATGCAAATGGTGCTTTTGGCAGAACGCGCGTGTGGATTTCTACCAAACGACGTGAAAAGCATGCCGATGCTGCTCTTTTTAGCACCCGCACATGGATTTGTGCCAAAGCGCGTTTTAAGCATGCGCATGCATCTTTTGTTTTGTAGACGCGGACGCAGTTTTCTGCAAAACCACACGATAGGCATGCAAATGGTGCTTTTGGCAGAACGCGCGTGTGGATTTCTACCAAACGACGTGAAAAGCATGCCGATGCTGCTCTTTTTAGCACCCGCACATGGATTTGTGCCAAAACGCGTTTTAAGCATGCGCATGCATCTTTTGGTAGACGCGGACGCAGTTTTCTGCAAAACCACACGATATGCATGCAAATGGTGCTTTTGGCAGAACGCGCGCGTGGATTTCTACCAAACGACGTGAAAAGCATGCCGATGCTGCTCTTTTTAACATCCGCACATGGATTTGTGCCAAAACGCGTTTTTAGCATGCACATGCATCTTTTGGTAGACGCGGACGCAGTTTTCTGCAAAACCACACGATATGCATGCAAATGGTGCTTTTGGCAGAACGCGCGTGTGGATTTCTACCAAACGACGTGAAAAGCATGCCGATGCTGCTCTTTTTAGCACCCGCACATGGATTTGTGCCAAAACGCGTTTTAAGCATGCGCATGCATCTTTTGGTAGACGCGGACGCAGCTTTCTGCAAAACCACACGATATGCATGCAAATGGTGCTTTTGGCAGAACGCGCGTGTGGATTTCTACCAAACGACGTGAAAAGCATGCCGATGCTGCTCTTTTTAACATCCGCACATGGATTTGTGCCAAAGCGCGTTTTAAGCATGCGCATGCATCTTTTGGTAGACGCGGACGCAGTTTTCTGCAAAACCACACGATAGGCATGCAAATGGTGCTTTTGGCAGAACGCGCGTGTGGATTTCTACCAAACGACGTGAAAAGCATGCCGATGCTGCTCTTTTTAGCACCCGCACATGGATTTGTGCCAAAACGCGTTTTAAGCATGCGCATGCATCTTTTGGTAGACGCGGACGCAGTTTTCTGCAAAACCACACGATATGCATGCAAATGGTGCTTTTGGCAGAACGCGCGTGTGGATTTCTACCAAACGACGTGAAAAGCATGCCGATGCTGCTCTTTTTAACATCCGCACATGGATTTGTGCCAAAACGCGTTTTTAGCATGCACATGCATCTTTTGGTAGACGCGGACGCAGTTTTCTGCAAAACCACACGATATGCATGCAAATGGTGCTTTTGGCAGAACGCGCGTGTGGATTTCTACCAAACGACGTGAAAAGCATGCCGATGCTGCTCTTTTTAACATCCGCACATGGATTTGTGCCAAAGCGCGTTTTAAGCATGCGCATGCATCTTTTGGTAGACGCGGACGCAGTTTTCTGCAAAACCACACGATAGGCATGCAAATGGTGCTTTTGGCAGAACGCGCGTGTGGATTTCTACCAAACGACGTGAAAAGCATGCCGATGCTGCTCTTTTAGCACCCGCACATGGATTTGTGCCAAAACGCGTTTTAAGCATGCGCATGCATCTTTTGGTAGACGCGGACGCAGTTTTCTGCAAAACCACACGATATGCATGCAAATGGTGCTTTTGGCAGAACGCGCGCGTGGATTTCTACCAAACGACGTGAAAAGCATGCCGATGCTGCTCTTTTTAACATCCGCACATGGATTTGTGCCAAAACGCGTTTTTAGCATGCACATGCATCTTTTGGTAGACGCGGACGCAGTTTTCTGCAAAACCACACGATATGCATGCAAATGGTGCTTTTGGCAGAACGCGCGTGTGGATTTCTACCAAACGACGTGAAAAGCATGCCGATGCTGCTCTTTTTAGCACCCGCACATGGATTTGTGCCAAAACGCGTTTTAAGCATGCGCATGCATCTTTTGGTAGACGCGGACGCAGCTTTCTGCAAACACACGATATGCATGCAAATGGTGCTTTTGGCAGAACGCGCGTGTGGATTTCTACCAAACGACGTGAAAAGCATGCCGATGCTGCTCTTTTTAACATCCGCACATGGATTTGTGCCAAAGCGCGTTTTAAGCATGCGCATGCATCTTTTGGTAGACGCGGACGCAGTTTTCTGCAAAACCACACGATAGGCATGCAAATGGTGCTTTTGGCAGAACGCGCGTGTGGATTTCTACCAAACGACGTGAAAAGCATGCCGATGCTGCTCTTTTTAGCACCCGCACATGGATTTGTGCCAAAACGCGTTTTAAGCATGCGCATGCATCTTTTGGTAGACGCGGACGCAGTTTTCTGCAAAACCACACGATATGCATGCAAATGGTGCTTTTGGCAGAACGCGCGTGTGGATTTCTACCAAACGACGTGAAAAGCATGCCGATGCTGCTCTTTTTAACATCCGCACATGGATTTGTGCCAAAGCGCGTTTTAAGCATGCGCATGCATCTTTTGGTAGACGCGGACGCAGTTTTCTGCAAAACCACACGATAGGCATGCAAATGGTGCTTTTGGCAGAACGCGCGTGTGGATTTCTACCAAACGACGTGAAAAGCATGCCGATGCTGCTCTTTTTAACATCCGCACATGGATTTGTGCCAAAACGCGTTTTAAGCATGCGCATGCATCTTTTGGTAGACGCGGACGCAGTTTTCTGCAAAACCACACGATAGGCATGCAAATGGTGCTTTTGGCAGAACGCGCGTGTGGATTTCTACCAAACGACGTGAAAAGCATGCCGATGCTGCTCTTTTTAGCACCCGCACATGGATTTGTGCCAAAACGCGTTTTAAGCATGCGCATGCATCTTTTGGTAGACGCGGACGCAGTTTTCTGCAAAACCACACGATAGGCATGCAAATGGTGCTTTTGGCAGAACGCGCGCGTGGATTTCTACCAAACGACGTGAAAAGCATGCCGATGCTGCTCTTTTTAACATCCGCACATGGATTTGTGCCAAAACGCGTTTTTAGCATGCACATGCATCTTTTGGTAGACGCGGACGCAGTTTTCTGCAAAACCACACGATAGGCATGCAAATGGTGCTTTTGGCAGAACGCGCGTGTGGATTTCTACCAAACGACGTGAAAAGCATGCCGATGCTGCTCTTTTTAGCACCCGCACATGGATTTGTGCCAAAACGCGTTTTAAGCATGCGCATGCATCTTTTGGTAGACGCGGACGCAGTTTTCTGCAAAACCACACGATTGCATGCAAATGGTGCTTTTGGCAGAACGCGCGCGTGGATTTCTACCAAACGACGTGAAAAGCATGCCGATGCTGCTCTTTTTAACATCCGCACATGGATTTGTGCCAAAGCGCGTTTTAAGCATGCGCATGCATCTTTTGGTAGACGCGGACGCAGTTTTCTGCAAAACCACAGGATAGGCATGCAAATGGTGCTTTTGGCAGAACGCGCGTGTGGATTTCTACCAAACGACGTGAAAAGCATGCCGATGCTGCTCTTTTTAACATCCGCACATGGATTTGTGCCAAAGCGCGTTTTAAGCATGCGCATGCATCTTTTGGTAGACGCGGACGCAGTTTTCTGCGAAACCACACGATAGGCATGCAAATGGTGCTTTTGGCAGAACGCGCGTGTGGATTTCTACCAAACGACGTGAAAAGCATGCCGATGCTGCTCTTTTTAACATCCGCACATGGATTTGTGCCAAAGCGCGTTTTAAGCATGCGCATGCATCTTTTGGTAGACGCGGACGCAGTTTTCTGCAAAACCACACGATATGCATGCAAATGGTGCTTTTGGCAGAACACGCGTGTGGATTTCTACCAAACGACGTGAAAAGCATGCCGATGCTGCTCTTTTTAACATCCGCACATGGATTTGTGCCAAAACGCGTTTTAAGCATGCGCATGCATCTTTTGGTAGACGCGGACGCAGTTTTCTGCAAAACCACACGATAGGCATGCAAATGGTGCTTTTGGCAGAACGCGCGCGTGGATTTCTACCAAACGACGTGAAAAGCATGCCGATGCTGCTCTTTTTAACATCCGCACATGGATTTGTGCCAAAACGCGTTTTTAGCATGCACATGCATCTTTTGGTAGACGCGGACGCAGTTTTCTGCAAAACCACACGATATGCATGCAAATGGTGCTTTTGGCAGAACGCGCGTGTGGATTTCTACCAAACGACGTGAAAAGCATGCCGATGCTGCTCTTTTTAACATCCGCACATGGATTTGTGCCAAAACGCGTTTTTAGCATGCACATGCATCTTTTGGTAGACGCGGACGCAGTTTTCTGCAAAACCACACGATATGCATGCAAATGGTGCTTTTGGCAGAACGCGCGTGTGGATTTCTACCAAACGACGTGAAAAGCATGCCGATGCTGCTCTTTTTAACATCCGCACATGGATTTGTGCCAAAACGCGTTTTAAGCATGCGCATGCATCTTTTGGTAGACGCGGACGCAGTTTTCTGCAAAACCACACGATAGGCATGCAAATGGTGCTTTTGGCAGAACGCGCGTGTGGATTTCTACCAAACGACGTGAAAAGCATGCCGATGCTGCTCTTTTTAGCACCCGCACATGGATTTGTGCCAAAACGCGTTTTAAGCATGCGCATGCATCTTTTGGTAGACGCGGACGCAGTTTTCTGCAAAACCACACGATAGGCATGCAAATGGTGCTTTTGGCAGAACGCGCGCGTGGATTTCTACCAAACGACGTGAAAAGCATGCCGATGCTGCTCTTTTTAACATCCGCACATGAATTTGTGCCAAAGCGCGTTTTAAGCATGCGCATGCATCTTTTGGTAGACGCGGACGCAGTTTTCTGCAAAACCACAGGATAGGCATGCAAATGGTGCTTTTGGCAGAACGCGCGTGTGGATTTCTACCAAACGACGTGAAAAGCATGCCGATGCTGCTCTTTTTAACATCCGCACATGGATTTGTGCCAAAACGCGTTTTTAGCATGCACATGCATCTTTTGGTAGACGCGGACGCAGTTTTCTGCAAAACCACACGATATGCATGCAAATGGTGCTTTTGGCAGAACGCGCGTGTGGATTTCTACCAAACGACGTGAAAAGCATGCCGATGCTGCTCTTTTTAACATCCGCACATGGATTTGTGCCAAAACGCGTTTTTAGCATGCACATGCATCTTTTGGTAGACGCGGACGCAGTTTTCTGCAAAACCACACGATATGCATGCAAATGGTGCTTTTGGCAGAACGCGCGTGTGGATTTCTACCAAACGACGTGAAAAGCATGCCGATGCTGCTCTTTTTAACATCCGCACATGGATTTGTGCCAAAACGCGTTTTAAGCATGCGCATGCATCTTTTGGTAGACGCGGACGCAGTTTTCTGCAAAACCACACGATAGGCATGCAAATGGTGCTTTTGGCAGAACGCGCGTGTGGATTTCTACCAAACGACGTGAAAAGCATGCCGATGCTGCTCTTTTTAGCACCCGCACATGGATTTGTGCCAAAACGCGTTTTAAGCATGCGCATGCATCTTTTGGTAGACGCGGACGCAGTTTTCTGCAAAACCACACGATAGGCATGCAAATGGTGCTTTTGGCAGAACGCGCGCGTGGATTTCTACCAAACGACGTGAAAAGCATGCCGATGCTGCTCTTTTTAACATCCGCACATGGATTTGTGCCAAAACGCGTTTTTAGCATGCACATGCATCTTTTGGTAGACGCGGACGCAGTTTTCTGCAAAACCACACGATAGGCATGCAAATGGTGCTTTTGGCAGAACGCGCGTGTGGATTTCTACCAAACGACGTGAAAAGCATGCCGATGCTGCTCTTTTTAACATCCGCACATGGATTTGTGCCAAAGCGCGTTTTAAGCATGCGCATGCATCTTTTGGTAGACGCGGACGCAGTTTTCTGCAAAACCACAGGATAGGCATGCAAATGGTGCTTTTGGCAGAACGCGCGTGTGGATTTCTACCAAACGACGTGAAAAGCATGCCGATGCTGCTCTTTTTAACATCCGCACATGGATTTGTGCCAAAGCGCGTTTTAAGCATGCGCATGCATCTTTTGGTAGACGCGGACGCAGTTTTCTGCGAAACCACACGATAGGCATGCAAATGGTGCTTTTGGCAGAACGCGCGTGTGGATTTCTACCAAACGACGTGAAAAGCATGCCGATGCTGCTCTTTTTAACATCCGCACATGGATTTGTGCCAAAGCGCGTTTTAAGCATGCGCATGCATCTTTTGGTAGACGCGGACGCAGTTTTCTGCAAAACCACACGATATGCATGCAAATGGTGCTTTTGGCAGAACGCGCGTGTGGATTTCTACCAAACGACGTGAAAAGCATGCCGATGCTGCTCTTTTTAACATCCGCACATGGATTTGTGCCAAAACGCGTTTTAAGCATGCGCATGCATCTTTTGGTAGACGCGGACGCAGTTTTCTGCAAAACCACACGATAGGCATGCAAATGGTGCTTTTGGCAGAACGCGCGCGTGGATTTCTACCAAACGACGTGAAAAGCATGCCGATGCTGCTCTTTTTAACATCCGCACATGGATTTGTGCCAAAACGCGTTTTTAGCATGCACATGCATCTTTTGGTAGACGCGGACGCAGTTTTCTGCAAAACCACACGATATGCATGCAAATGGTGCTTTTGGCAGAACGCGCGTGTGGATTTCTACCAAACGACGTGAAAAGCATGCCGATGCTGCTCTTTTTAACATCCGCACATGGATTTGTGCCAAAACGCGTTTTTAGCATGCACATGCATCTTTTGGTAGACGCGGACGCAGTTTTCTGCAAAACCACACGATATGCATGCAAATGGTGCTTTTGGCAGAACGCGCGTGTGGATTTCTGCCAAACGACGTGAAAAGCATGCCGATGCTGCTCTTTTTAACATCCGCACATGGATTTGTGCCAAAACGCGTTTTAAGCATGCGCATGCATCTTTTGGTAGACGCGGACGCAGTTTTCTGCAAAACCACACGATAGGCATGCAAATGGTGCTTTTGGCAGAACGCGCGTGTGGATTTCTACCAAACGACGTGAAAAGCATGCCGATGCTGCTCTTTTTAGCACCCGCACATGGATTTGTGCCAAAACGCGTTTTAAGCATGCGCATGCATCTTTTGGTAGACGCGGACGCAGTTTTCTGCAAAACCACACGATAGGCATGCAAATGGTGCTTTTGGCAGAACGCGCGCGTGGATTTCTACCAAACGACGTGAAAAGCATGCCGATGCTGCTCTTTTTAACATCCGCACATGGATTTGTGCCAAAGCGCGTTTTAAGCATGCGCATGCATCTTTTGGTAGACGCGGACGCAGTTTTCTGCAAAACCACAGGATAGGCATGCAAATGGTGCTTTTGGCAGAACGCGCGTGTGGATTTCTACCAAACGACGTGAAAAGCATGCCGATGCTGCTCTTTTTAACATCCGCACATGGATTTGTGCCAAAACGCGTTTTTAGCATGCACATGCATCTTTTGGTAGACGCGGACGCAGTTTTCTGCAAAACCACACGATATGCATGCAAATGGTGCTTTTGGCAGAACGCGCGTGTGGATTTCTACCAAACGACGTGAAAAGCATGCCGATGCTGCTCTTTTTAACATCCGCACATGGATTTGTGCCAAAACGCGTTTTTAGCATGCACATGCATCTTTTGGTAGACGCGGACGCAGTTTTCTGCAAAACCACACGATATGCATGCAAATGGTGCTTTTGGCAGAACGCGCGTGTGGATTTCTACCAAACGACGTGAAAAGCATGCCGATGCTGCTCTTTTTAACATCCGCACATGGATTTGTGCCAAAACGCGTTTTAAGCATGCGCATGCATCTTTTGGTAGACGCGGACGCAGTTTTCTGCAAAACCACACGATAGGCATGCAAATGGTGCTTTTGGCAGAACGCGCGTGTGGATTTCTACCAAACGACGTGAAAAGCATGCCGATGCTGCTTTTTTTAGCACCCGCACATGGATTTGTGCCAAAACGCGTTTTAAGCATGCGCATGCATCTTTTGGTAGACGCGGACGCAGTTTTCTGCAAAACCACATGATAGGCATGCAAATGGTGCTTTTGGCAGAACGCGCGCGTGGATTTCTACCAAACGACGTGAAAAGCATGCCGATGCTGCTCTTTTTAACATCCGCACATGGATTTGTGCCAAAACGCGTTTTTAGCATGCACATGCATCTTTTGGTAGACGCGGACGCAGTTTTCTGCAAAACCACACGATATGCATGCAAATGGTGCTTTGGGCAGAACGCGCGTGTGGATTTCTACCAAACGACGTGAAAAGCATGCCGATGCTGCTCTTTTTAACATCCGCACATGGATTTGTGCCAAAACGCGTTTTTAGCATGCACATGCATCTTTTGGTAGACGCGGACGCAGTTTTCTGCAAAACCACACGATATGCATGCAAATGGTGCTTTTGGCAGAACGCGCGTGTGGATTTCTACCAAACGACGTGAAAAGCATGCCGATGCTGCTCTTTTTAACATCCGCACATGGATTTGTGCCAAAGCGCGTTTTAAGCATGCGCATGCATCTTTTGGTAGACGCGGACGCAGTTTTCTGCAAAACCACACGATAGGCATGCAAATGGTGCTTTTGGCAGAACGCGCGTGTGGATTTCTACCAAACGACGTGAAAAGCATGCCGATGCTGCTCTTTTTAGCACCCGCACATGGATTTGTGCCAAAACGCGTTTTAAGCATGCGCATGCATCTTTTGGTAGACGCGGACGCAGTTTTCTGCAAAACCACACGATATGCATGCAAATGGTGCTTTTGGCAGAACGCGCGCGTGGATTTCTACCAAACGACGTGAAAAGCATGCCGATGCTGCTCTTTTTAACATCCGCACATGGATTTGTGCCAAAGCGCGTTTAAAGCATGCGCATGCATCTTTTGGTAGACGCGGACGCAGTTTTCTGCAAAACCACACGATAGGCATGCAAATGGTGCTTTTGGCAGAACGCACGTGTGGATTTCTACCAAACGACGTGAAAAGCATGCCGATGCTGCTCTTTTTAACATCCGCACAAGGATTTGTGCCAAAGCGCGTTTTAAGCATGCGCATGCATCTTTTGGTAGACGCGGACGCAGTTTTCTGCAAAACCACACGATATGCATGCAAATGGTGCTTTTGGCAGAACGCGCGTGTGGATTTCTACCAAACGACGTGAAAAGCATGCCGATGCTGCTCTTTTTAACATCCGCACATGGATTTGTGCCAAAACGCGTTTTTAGCATGCACATGCATCTTTTGGTAGACGCGGACGCAGTTTTCTGCAAAACCACACGATATGCATGCAAATGGTGCTTTCGGCAGAACGCGCGTGTGGATTTCTACCAAACGACGTGAAAAGCATGCCGATGCTGCTCTTTTTAGCACCCGCACATGGATTTGTGCCAAAACGCGTTTTAAGCATGCGCATGCATCTTTTGGTAGACGCGGACGCAGTTTTCTGCAAAACCACACGATATGCATGCAAATGGTGCTTTTGGCAGAACGCGCGCGTGGATTTCTACCAAACGACGTGAAAAGCATGCCGATGCTGCTCTTTTTAACATCCGCACATGGATTTGTGCCAAAACGCGTTTTTAGCATGCACATGCATCTTTTGGTAGACGCGGACGCAGTTTTCTGCAAAACCACACGATATGCATGCAAATGGTGCTTTTGGCAGAACGCGCGTGTGGATTTCTACCAAACGACGTGAAAAGCATGCCGATGCTGCTCTTTTTAACATCCGCACATGGATTTGTGCCAAAACGCGTTTTTAGCATGCACATGCATCTTTTGGTAGACGCGGACGCAGTTTTCTGCAAAACCACACGATATGCATGCAAATGGTGCTTTTGGCAGAACGCGCGTGTGGATTTCTACCAAACGACGTGAAAAGCATGCCGATGCTGCTCTTTTTAACATCCGCACATGGATTTGTGCCAAAGCGCGTTTTAAGCATGCGCATGCATCTTTTGGTAGACGCGGACGCAGTTTTCTGCAAAACCACACGATAGGCATGCAAATGGTGCTTTTGGCAGAACGCGCGTGTGGATTTCTACCAAACGACGTGAAAAGCATGCCGATGCTGCTCTTTTTAGCACCCGCACATGGATTTGTGCCAAAACGCGTTTTAAGCATGCGCATGCATCTTTTGGTAGACGCGGACGCAGTTTTCTGCAAAACCACACGATATGCATGCAAATGGTGCTTTTGGCAGAACGCGCGCGTGGATTTCTACCAAACGACGTGAAAAGCATGCCGATGCTGCTCTTTTTAACATCCGCACATGGATTTGTGCCAAAACGCGTTTTTAGCATGCACATGCATCTTTTGGCAGACGCGGACGCAGTTTTCTGCAAAACCACACGATATGCATGCAAATGGTGCTTTTGGCAGAACGCGCGTGTGGATTTCTACCAAACGACGTGAAAAGCATGCCGATGCTGCTCTTTTTAGCACCCGCACATGGATTTGTGCCAAAACGCGTTTTAAGCATGCGCATGCATCTTTTGGTAGACGCGGACGCAGTTTTCTGCAAAACCACACGATATGCATGCAAATGGTGCTTTTGGCAGAACGCGCGCGTGGATTTCTACCAAACGACGTGAAAAGCATGCCGATGCTGCTCTTTTTAACATCCGCACATGGATTTGTGCCAAAACGCGTTTTTAGCATGCACATGCATCTTTTGGTAGACGCGGACGCAGTTTTCTGCAAAACCACACGATATGCATGCAAATGGTGCTTTTGGCAGAACGCGCGTGTGGATTTCTACCAAACGACGTGAAAAGCATGCCGATGCTGCTCTTTTTAACATCCGCACATGGATTTGTGCCAAAACGCGTTTTTAGCATGCACATGCATCTTTTGGTAGACGCGGACGCAGTTTTCTGCAAAACCACACGATATGCATCCAAATGGTGCTTTTGGCAGAACGCGCGTGTGGATTTCTACCAAACGACGTGAAAAGCATGCCGATGCTGCTCTTTTTCACATCCGCACATGGATTTGTGCCAAAGCGCGTTTTAAGCATGCGCATGCATCTTTTGGTAGACGCGGACGCAGTTTTCTGCAAAACCACACGATAGGCATGCAAATGGTGCTTTTGGCAGAACGCGCGTGTGGATTTCTACCAAACGACGTGAAAAGCATGCCGATGCTGCTCTTTTTAGCACCCGCACATGGATTTGTGCCAAAACGCGTTTTAAGCATGCGCATGCATCTTTTGGTAGACGCGGACGCAGTTTTCTGCAAAACCACACGATATGCATGCAAATGGTGCTTTTGGCAGAACGCGCGCGTGGATTTCTACCAAACGACGTGAAAAGCATGCCGATGCTGCTCTTTTTAACATCCGCACATGGATTTGTGCCAAAGCGCGTTTTAAGCATGCGCATGCATCTTTTGGTAGACGCGGACGCAGTTTTCTGCAAAACCACACGATAGGCATGCAAATGGTGCTTTTGGCAGAACGCGCGTGTGGATTTCTACCAAACGACGTGAAAAGCATGCCGATGCTGCTCTTTTTAACATCCGCACATGGATTTGTGCCAAAGCGCGTTTTAAGCATGCGCATGCATCTTTTGGTAGACGCGGACGCAGTTTTCTGCAAAACCACACGATATGCATGCAAATGGTGCTTTTGGCAGAACGCGCGTGTGGATTTCTACCAAACGACGTGAAAAGCATGCCGATGCTGCTCTTTTTAACATCCGCACATGGATTTGTGCCAAAACGCGTTTTAAGCATGCGCATGCATCTTTTGGTAGACGCGGACGCAGTTTTCTGCAAAACCACACGATAGGCATGCAAATGGTGCTTTTGGCAGAACGCGCGCGTGGATTTCTACCAAACGACGTGAAAAGCATGCCGATGCTGCTCTTTTTAACATCCGCACATGGATTTGTGCCAAAACGCGTTTTTAGCATGCACATGCATCTTTTGGTAGACGCGGACGCAGTTTTCTGCAAAACCACACGATATGCATGCAAATGGTCCTTTTGGCAGAACGCGCGTGTGGATTTCTACCAAACGACGTGAAAAGCATGCCGATGCTGCTCTTTTTAACATCCGCACATGGATTTGTGCCAAAACGCGTTTTTAGCATGCACATGCATCTTTTGGTAGACGCGGACGCAGTTTTCTGCAAAACCACACGATATGCATGCAAATGGTGCTTTTGGCAGAACGCGCGTGTGGATTTCTACCAAACGACGTGAAAAGCATGCCGATGCTGCTCTTTTTAACATCCGCACATGGATTTGTGCCAAAACGCGTTTTAAGCATGCGCATGCATCTTTTGGTAGACGCGGACGCAGTTTTCTGCAAAACCACACGATAGGCATGCAAATGGTGCTTTTGGCAGAACGCGCGTGTGGATTTCTACCAAACGACGTGAAAAGCATGCCGATGCTGCTCTTTTTAGCACCCGCACATGGATTTGTGCCAAAACGCGTTTTAAGCATGCGCATGCATCTTTTGGTAGACGCGGACGCAGTTTTCTGCAAAACCACACGATAGGCATGCAAATGGTGCTTTTGGCAGAACGCGCGCGTGGATTTCTACCAAACGACGTGAAAAGCATGCCGATGCTGCTCTTTTTAACATCCGCACATGGATTTGTGCCAAAACGCGTTTTTAGCATGCACATGCATCTTTTGGTAGACGCGGACGCAGTTTTCTGCAAAACCACACGATAGGCATGCAAATGGTGCTTTTGGCAGAACGCGCGTGTGGATTTCTACCAAACGACGTGAAAAGCATGCCGATGCTGCTCTTTTTAGCACCCGCACATGGATTTGTGCCAAAACGCGTTTTAAGCATGCGCATGCATCTTTTGGTAGACGCGGACGCAGTTTTCTGCAAAACCACACGATATGCATGCAAATGGTGCTTTTGGCAGAACGCGCGCGTGGATTTCTACCAAACGACGTGAAAAGCATGCCGATGCTGCTCTTTTTAACATCCGCACATGGATTTGTGCCAAAGCGCGTTTTAAGCATGCGCATGCATCTTTTGGTAGACGCGGACGCAGTTTTCTGCAAAACCACAGGATAGGCATGCAAATGGTGCTTTTGGCAGAACGCGCGTGTGGATTTCTACCAAACGACGTGAAAAGCATGCCGATGCTGCTCTTTTTAACATCCGCACATGGATTTGTGCCAAAGCGCGTTTTAAGCATGCGCATGCATCTTTTGGTAGACGCGGACGCAGTTTTCTGCAAAACCACACGATAGGCATGCAAATGGTGCTTTTGGCAGAACGCGCGTGTGGATTTCTACCAAACGACGTGAAAAGCATGCCGATGCTGCTCTTTTTAACATCCGCACATGGATTTGTGCCAAAGCGCGTTTTAAGCATGCGCATGCATCTTTTGGTAGACGCGGACGCAGTTTTCTGCAAAACCACACGATATGCATGCAAATGGTGCTTTTGGCAGAACGCGCGTGTGGATTTCTACCAAACGACGTGAAAAGCATGCCGATGCTGCTCTTTTTAACATCCGCACATGGATTTGTGCCAAAACGCGTTTTAAGCATGCGCATGCATCTTTTGGTAGACGCGGACGCAGTTTTCTGCAAAACCACACGATAGGCATGCAAATGGTGCTTTTGGCAGAACGCGCGCGTGGATTTCTACCAAACGACGTGAAAAGCATGCCGATGCTGCTCTTTTTAACATCCGCACATGGATTTGTGCCAAAACGCGTTTTTAGCATGCACATGCATCTTTTGGTAGACGCGGACGCAGTTTTCTGCAAAACCACACGATATGCATGCAAATGGTGCTTTTGGCAGAACGCGCGTGTGGATTTCTACCAAACGACGTGAAAAGCATGCCGATGCTGCTCTTTTTAACATCCGCACATGGATTTGTGCCAAAACGCGTTTTTAGCATGCACATGCATCTTTTGGTAGACGCGGACGCAGTTTTCTGCAAAACCACACGATATGCATGCAAATGGTGCTTTTGGCAGAACGCGCGTGTGGATTTCTACCAAACGACGTGAAAAGCATGCCGATGCTGCACTTTTTAACATCCGCACATGGATTTGTGCCAAAACGCGTTTTAAGCATGCGCATGCATCTTTTGGTAGACGCGGACGCAGTTTTCTGCAAAACCACACGATAGGCATGCAAATGGTGCTTTTGGCAGAACGCGCGTGTGGATTTCTACCAAACGACGTGAAAAGCATGCCGATGCTGCTCTTTTTAGCACCCGCTCATGGATTTGTGCCAAAACGCGTTTTAAGCATGCGCATGCATCTTTTGGTAGACGCGGACGCAGTTTTCTGCAAAACCACACGATAGGCATGCAAATGGTGCTTTTGGCAGAACGCGCGCGTGGATTTCTACCAAACGACGTGAAAAGCATGCCGATGCTGCTCTTTTTAACATCCGCACATGGATTTGTGCCAAAACGCGTTTTTAGCATGCACATGCATCTTTTGGTAGACGCGGACGCAGTTTTCTGCAAAACCACACGATAGGCATGCAAATGGTGCTTTTGGCAGAACGCGCGTGTGGATTTCTACCAAACGACGTGAAAAGCATGCCGATGCTGCTCTTTTTAGCACCCGCACATGGATTTGTGCCAAAACGCGTTTTAAGCATGCGCATGCATCTTTTGGTAGACGCGGACGCAGTTTTCTGCAAAACCACACGATATGCATGCAAATGGTGCTTTTGGCAGAACGCGCGCGTGGATTTCTACCAAACGACGTGAAAAGCATGCCGATGCTGCTCTTTTTAACATCCGCACATGGATTTGTGCCAAAGCGCGTTTTAAGCATGCGCATGCATCTTTTGGTAGACGCGGACGCAGTTTTCTGCAAAACCACAGGATAGGCATGCAAATGGTGCTTTTGGCAGAACGCGCGTGTGGATTTCTACCAAACGACGTGAAAAGCATGCCGATGCTGCTCTTTTTAACATCCGCACATGGATTTGTGCCAAAGCGCGTTTTAAGCATGCGCATGCATCTTTTGGTAGACGCGGACGCAGTTTTCTGCAAAACCACACGATATGCATGCAAATGGTGCTTTTGGCAGAACGCGCGTGTGGATTTCTACCAAACGACGTGAAAAGCATGCCGATGCTGCTCTTTTTAACATCCGCACATGGATTTGTGCCAAAACGCGTTTTAAGCATGCGCATGCATCTTTTGGTAGACGCGGACGCAGTTTTCTGCAAAACCACACGATAGGCATGCAAATGGTGCTTTTGGCAGAACGCGCGCGTGGATTTCTACCAAACGACGTGAAAAGCATGCCGATGCTGCTCTTTTTAACATCCGCACATGGATTTGTGCCAAAACGCGTTTTTAGCATGCACATGCATCTTTTGGTAGACGCGGACGCAGTTTTCTGCAAAACCACACGATATGCATGCAAATGGTGCTTTTGGCAGAACGCGCGTGTGGATTTCTACCAAACGACGTGAAAAGCATGCCGATGCTGCTCTTTTTAACATCCGCACATGGATTTGTGCCAAAACGCGTTTTTAGCATGCACATGCATCTTTTGGTAGACGCGGACGCAGTTTTCTGCAAAACCACACGATATGCATGCAAATGGTGCTTTTGGCAGAACGCGCGTGTGGATTTCTACCAAACGACGTGAAAAGCATGCCGATGCTGCTCTTTTTAACATCCGCACATGGATTTGTGCCAAAACGCGTTTTAAGCATGCGCATGCATCTTTTGGTAGACGCGGACGCAGTTTTCTGCAAAACCACACGATAGGCATGCAAATGGTGCTTTTGGCAGAACGCGCGTGTGGATTTCTACCAAACGACGTGAAAAGCATGCCGATGCTGCTCTTTTTAGCACCCGCACATGGATTTGTGCCAAAACGCGTTTTAAGCATGCGCATGCATCTTTTGGTAGACGCGGACGCAGTTTTCTGCAAAACCACACGATAGGCATGCAAATGGTGCTTTTGGCAGAACGCGCGCGTGGATTTCTACCAAACGACGTGAAAAGCATGCCGATGCTGCTCTTTTTAACATCCGCACATGGATTTGTGCCAAAACGCGTTTTTAGCATGCACATGCATCTTTTGGTAGACGCGGACGCAGTTTTCTGCAAAACCACACGATATGCATGCAAATGGTGCTTTTGGCAGAACGCGCGTGTGGATTTCTACCAAACGACGTGAAAAGCATGCCGATGCTGCTCTTTTTAACATCCGCACATGGATTTGTGCCAAAACGCGTTTTTAGCATGCACATGCATCTTTTCGTAGACGCGGACGCAGTTTTCTGCAAAACCACACGATATGCATGCAAATGGTGCTTTTGGCAGAACGCGCGTGTGGATTTCTACCAAACGACGTGAAAAGCATGCCGATGCTGCTCTTTTTAACATCCGCACATGGATTTGTGCCAAAGCGCGTTTTAAGCATGCGCATGCATCTTTTGGTAGACGCGGACGCAGTTTTCTGCAAAAGCACACGATAGGCATGCAAATGGTGCTTTTGGCAGAACGCGCGTGTGGATTTCTACCAAACGACGTCAAAAGCATGCCGATGCTGCTCTTTTTAGCACCCGCACATGGATTTGTGCCAAAACGCGTTTTAAGCATGCGCATGCATCTTTTGGTAGACGCGGACGCAGTTTTCTGCAAAACCACACGATATGCATGCAAATGGTGCTTTTGGCAGAACGCGCGTGTGGATTTCTACCAAACGACGTGAAAAGCATGCCGATGCTGCTCTTTTTAACATCCGCACATGGATTTGTGCCAAAGCGCGTTTTAAGCATGCGCATGCATCTTTTGGTAGACGCGGACGCAGTTTTCTGCAAAACCACACGATAGGCATGCAAATGGTGCTTTTGGCAGAACGCGCGTGTGGATTTCTACCAAACGACGTGAAAAGCATGCCGATGCTGCTCTTTTTAGCACCCGCACATGGATTTGTGCCAAAACGCGTTTTAAGCATGCGCATGCATCTTTTGGTAGACGCGGACGCAGTTTTCTGCAAAACCACACGATATGCATGCAAATGGTGCTTTTGGCAGAACGCGCGCGTGGATTTCTACCAAACGACGTGAAAAGCATGCCGATGCTGCTCTTTTTAACATCCGCACATGGATTTGTGCCAAAACGCGTTTTTAGCATGCACATGCATCTTTTGGCAGACGCGGACGCAGTTTTCTGCAAAACCACACGATATGCATGCAAATGGTGCTTTTGGCAGAACGCGCGTGTGGATTTCTACCAAACGACGTGAAAAGCATGCCGATGCTGCTCTTTTTAGCACCCGCACATGGATTTGTGCCAAAACGCGTTTTAAGCATGCGCATGCATCTTTTGGTAGACGCGGACGCAGTTTTCTGCAAAACCACACGATATGCATGCAAATGGTGCTTTTGGCAGAACGCGCGCGTGGATTTCTACCAAACGACGTGAAAAGCATGCCGATGCTGCTCTTTTTAACATCCGCACATGGATTTGTGCCAAAACGCGTTTTTAGCATGCACATGCATCTTTTGGTAGACGCGGACGCAGTTTTCTGCAAAACCACACGATATGCATGCAAATGGTGCTTTTGGCAGAACGCGCGTGTGGATTTCTACCAAACGACGTGAAAAGCATGCCGATGCTGCTCTTTTTAACATCCGCACATGGATTTGTGCCAAAACGCGTTTTTAGCATGCACATGCATCTTTTGGTAGACGCGGACGCAGTTTTCTGCAAAACCACACGATATGCATCCAAATGGTGCTTTTGGCAGAACGCGCGTGTGGATTTCTACCAAACGACGTGAAAAGCATGCCGATGCTGCTCTTTTTCACATCCGCACATGGATTTGTGCCAAAGCGCGTTTTAAGCATGCGCATGCATCTTTTGGTAGACGCGGACGCAGTTTTCTGCAAAACCACACGATAGGCATGCAAATGGTGCTTTTGGCAGAACGCGCGTGTGGATTTCTACCAAACGACGTGAAAAGCATGCCGATGCTGCTCTTTTTAGCACCCGCACATGGATTTGTGCCAAAACGCGTTTTAAGCATGCGCATGCATCTTTTGGTAGACGCGGACGCAGTTTTCTGCAAAACCACACGATATGCATGCAAATGGTGCTTTTGGCAGAACGCGCGCGTGGATTTCTACCAAACGACGTGAAAAGCATGCCGATGCTGCTCTTTTTAACATCCGCACATGGATTTGTGCCAAAGCGCGTTTTAAGCATGCGCATGCATCTTTTGGTAGACGCGGACGCAGTTTTCTGCAAAACCACACGATAGGCATGCAAATGGTGCTTTTGGCAGAACGCGCGTGTGGATTTCTACCAAACGACGTGAAAAGCATGCCGATGCTGCTCTTTTTAACATCCGCACATGGATTTGTGCCAAAGCGCGTTTTAAGCATGCGCATGCATCTTTTGGTAGACGCGGACGCAGTTTTCTGCAAAACCACACGATATGCATGCAAATGGTGCTTTTGGCAGAACGCGCGTGTGGATTTCTACCAAACGACGTGAAAAGCATGCCGATGCTGCTCTTTTTAACATCCGCACATGGATTTGTGCCAAAACGCGTTTTAAGCATGCGCATGCATCTTTTGGTAGACGCGGACGCAGTTTTCTGCAAAACCACACGATAGGCATGCAAATGGTGCTTTTGGCAGAACGCGCGCGTGGATTTCTACCAAACGACGTGAAAAGCATGCCGATGCTGCTCTTTTTAACATCCGCACATGGATTTGTGCCAAAACGCGTTTTTAGCATGCACATGCATCTTTTGGTAGACGCGGACGCAGTTTTCTGCAAAACCACACGATATGCATGCAAATGGTCCTTTTGGCAGAACGCGCGTGTGGATTTCTACCAAACGACGTGAAAAGCATGCCGATGCTGCTCTTTTTAACATCCGCACATGGATTTGTGCCAAAACGCGTTTTTAGCATGCACATGCATCTTTTGGTAGACGCGGACGCAGTTTTCTGCAAAACCACACGATATGCATGCAAATGGTGCTTTTGGCAGAACGCGCGTGTGGATTTCTACCAAACGACGTGAAAAGCATGCCGATGCTGCTCTTTTTAACATCCGCACATGGATTTGTGCCAAAACGCGTTTTAAGCATGCGCATGCATCTTTTGGTAGACGCGGACGCAGTTTTCTGCAAAACCACACGATAGGCATGCAAATGGTGCTTTTGGCAGAACGCGCGTGTGGATTTCTACCAAACGACGTGAAAAGCATGCCGATGCTGCTCTTTTTAGCACCCGCACATGGATTTGTGCCAAAACGCGTTTTAAGCATGCGCATGCATCTTTTGGTAGACGCGGACGCAGTTTTCTGCAAAACCACACGATAGGCATGCAAATGGTGCTTTTGGCAGAACGCGCGCGTGGATTTCTACCAAACGACGTGAAAAGCATGCCGATGCTGCTCTTTTTAACATCCGCACATGGATTTGTGCCAAAACGCGTTTTTAGCATGCACATGCATCTTTTGGTAGACGCGGACGCAGTTTTCTGCAAAACCACACGATAGGCATGCAAATGGTGCTTTTGGCAGAACGCGCGTGTGGATTTCTACCAAACGACGTGAAAAGCATGCCGATGCTGCTCTTTTTAGCACCCGCACATGGATTTGTGCCAAAACGCGTTTTAAGCATGCGCATGCATCTTTTGGTAGACGCGGACGCAGTTTTCTGCAAAACCACACGATATGCATGCAAATGGTGCTTTTGGCAGAACGCGCGCGTGGATTTCTACCAAACGACGTGAAAAGCATGCCGATGCTGCTCTTTTTAACATCCGCACATGGATTTGTGCCAAAGCGCGTTTTAAGCATGCGCATGCATCTTTTGGTAGACGCGGACGCAGTTTTCTGCAAAACCACAGGATAGGCATGCAAATGGTGCTTTTGGCAGAACGCGCGTGTGGATTTCTACCAAACGACGTGAAAAGCATGCCGATGCTGCTCTTTTTAACATCCGCACATGGATTTGTGCCAAAGCGCGTTTTAAGCATGCGCATGCATCTTTTGGTAGACGCGGACGCAGTTTTCTGCAAAACCACACGATAGGCATGCAAATGGTGCTTTTGGCAGAACGCGCGTGTGGATTTCTACCAAACGACGTGAAAAGCATGCCGATGCTGCTCTTTTTAACATCCGCACATGGATTTGTGCCAAAGCGCGTTTTAAGCATGCGCATGCATCTTTTGGTAGACGCGGACGCAGTTTTCTGCAAAACCACACGATATGCATGCAAATGGTGCTTTTGGCAGAACGCGCGTGTGGATTTCTACCAAACGACGTGAAAAGCATGCCGATGCTGCTCTTTTTAACATCCGCACATGGATTTGTGCCAAAACGCGTTTTAAGCATGCGCATGCATCTTTTGGTAGACGCGGACGCAGTTTTCTGCAAAACCACACGATAGGCATGCAAATGGTGCTTTGGCAGAACGCGCGCGTGGATTTCTACCAAACGACGTGAAAAGCATGCCGATGCTGCTCTTTTTAACATCCGCACATGGATTTGTGCCAAAACGCGTTTTTAGCATGCACATGCATCTTTTGGTAGACGCGGACGCAGTTTTCTGCAAAACCACACGATATGCATGCAAATGGTGCTTTTGGCAGAACGCGCGTGTGGATTTCTACCAAACGACGTGAAAAGCATGCCGATGCTGCTCTTTTTAACATCCGCACATGGATTTGTGCCAAAACGCGTTTTTAGCATGCACATGCATCTTTTGGTAGACGCGGACGCAGTTTTCTGCAAAACCACACGATATGCATGCAAATGGTGCTTTTGGCAGAACGCGCGTGTGGATTTCTACCAAACGACGTGAAAAGCATGCCGATGCTGCACTTTTTACATCCGCACATGGATTTGTGCCAAAACGCGTTTTAAGCATGCGCATGCATCTTTTGGTAGACGCGGACGCAGTTTTCTGCAAAACCACACGATAGGCATGCAAATGGTGCTTTTGGCAGAACGCGCGTGTGGATTTCTACCAAACGACGTGAAAAGCATGCCGATGCTGCTCTTTTTAGCACCCGCTCATGGATTTGTGCCAAAACGCGTTTTAAGCATGCGCATGCATCTTTGGTAGACGCGGACGCAGTTTTCTGCAAAACCACACGATAGGCATGCAAATGGTGCTTTTGGCAGAACGCGCGCGTGGATTTCTACCAAACGACGTGAAAAGCATGCCGATGCTGCTCTTTTTAACATCCGCACATGGATTTGTGCCAAAACGCGTTTTTAGCATGCACATGCATCTTTTGGTAGACGCGGACGCAGTTTTCTGCAAAACCACACGATAGGCATGCAAATGGTGCTTTTGGCAGAACGCGCGTGTGGATTTCTACCAAACGACGTGAAAAGCATGCCGATGCTGCTCTTTTTAGCACCCGCACATGGATTTGTGCCAAAACGCGTTTTAAGCATGCGCATGCATCTTTTGGTAGACGCGGACGCAGTTTTCTGCAAAACCACACGATATGCATGCAAATGGTGCTTTTGGCAGAACGCGCGCGTGGATTTCTACCAAACGACGTGAAAAGCATGCCGATGCTGCTCTTTTTAACATCCGCACATGGATTTGTGCCAAAGCGCGTTTTAAGCATGCGCATGCATCTTTTGGTAGACGCGGACGCAGTTTTCTGCAAAACCACAGGATAGGCATGCAAATGGTGCTTTTGGCAGAACGCGCGTGTGGATTTCTACCAAACGACGTGAAAAGCATGCCGATGCTGCTCTTTTTAACATCCGCACATGGATTTGTGCCAAAGCGCGTTTTAAGCATGCGCATGCATCTTTTGGTAGACGCGGACGCAGTTTTCTGCAAAACCACACGATATGCATGCAAATGGTGCTTTTGGCAGAACGCGCGTGTGGATTTCTACCAAACGACGTGAAAAGCATGCCGATGCTGCTCTTTTTAACATCCGCACATGGATTTGTGCCAAAACGCGTTTTAAGCATGCGCATGCATCTTTTGGTAGACGCGGACGCAGTTTTCTGCAAAACCACACGATAGGCATGCAAATGGTGCTTTTGGCAGAACGCGCGCGTGGATTTCTACCAAACGACGTGAAAAGCATGCCGATGCTGCTCTTTTTAACATCCGCACATGGATTTGTGCCAAAACGCGTTTTTAGCATGCACATGCATCTTTTGGTAGACGCGGACGCAGTTTTCTGCAAAACCACACGATATGCATGCAAATGGTGCTTTTGGCAGAACGCGCGTGTGGATTTCTACCAAACGACGTGAAAAGCATGCCGATGCTGCTCTTTTTAACATCCGCACATGGATTTGTGCCAAAACGCGTTTTTAGCATGCACATGCATCTTTTGGTAGACGCGGACGCAGTTTTCTGCAAAACCACACGATATGCATGCAAATGGTGCTTTTGGCAGAACGCGCGTGTGGATTTCTACCAAACGACGTGAAAAGCATGCCGATGCTGCTCTTTTTAACATCCGCACATGGATTTGTGCCAAAACGCGTTTTAAGCATGCGCATGCATCTTTTGGTAGACGCGGACGCAGTTTTCTGCAAAACCACACGATAGGCATGCAAATGGTGCTTTTGGCAGAACGCGCGTGTGGATTTCTACCAAACGACGTGAAAAGCATGCCGATGCTGCTCTTTTTAGCACCCGCACATGGATTTGTGCCAAAACGCGTTTTAAGCATGCGCATGCATCTTTTGGTAGACGCGGACGCAGTTTTCTGCAAAACCACACGATAGGCATGCAAATGGTGCTTTTGGCAGAACGCGCGCGTGGATTTCTACCAAACGACGTGAAAAGCATGCCGATGCTGCTCTTTTTAACATCCGCACATGGATTTGTGCCAAAACGCGTTTTTAGCATGCACATGCATCTTTTGGTAGACGCGGACGCAGTTTTCTGCAAAACCACACGATATGCATGCAAATGGTGCTTTTGGCAGAACGCGCGTGTGGATTTCTACCAAACGACGTGAAAAGCATGCCGATGCTGCTCTTTTTAACATCCGCACATGGATTTGTGCCAAAACGCGTTTTTAGCATGCACATGCATCTTTTCGTAGACGCGGACGCAGTTTTCTGCAAAACCACACGATATGCATGCAAATGGTGCTTTTGGCAGAACGCGCGTGTGGATTTCTACCAAACGACGTGAAAAGCATGCCGATGCTGCTCTTTTTAACATCCGCACATGGATTTGTGCCAAAGCGCGTTTTAAGCATGCGCATGCATCTTTTGGTAGACGCGGACGCAGTTTTCTGCAAAAGCACACGATAGGCATGCAAATGGTGCTTTTGGCAGAACGCGCGTGTGGATTTCTACCAAACGACGTCAAAAGCATGCCGATGCTGCTCTTTTTAGCACCCGCACATGGATTTGTGCCAAAACGCGTTTTAAGCATGCGCATGCATCTTTTGGTAGACGCGGACGCAGTTTTCTGCAAAACCACACGATATGCATGCAAATGGTGCTTTTGGCAGAACGCGCGCGTGGATTTCTACCAAACGACGTGAAAAGCATGCCGATGCTGCTCTTTTTAACATCCGCACATGGATTTGTGCTAAAACGCGTTTTTAGCATGCACATGCATCTTTTGGTAGACGCGGACGCAGTTTTCTGCAAAACCACACGATATGCATGCAAATGGTGCTTTTGGCAGAACGCGCGTGTGGATTTCTACCAAACGACGTGAAAAGCATGCCGATGCTGCTCTTTTTAGCACCCGCACATGGATTTGTGCCAAAACGCGTTTTAAGCATGCACATGCATCTTTTGGTAGACGCGGACGCAGTTTTCTGCAAAACCACACGATATGCATGCAAATGGTGCTTTTGGCAGAACGCGCGTGTGGATTTCTACCAAACGACGTGAAAAGCATGCCGATGCTGCTCTTTTTAACATCCGCACATGGATTTGTGCCAAAACGCGTTTTTAGCATGCACATGCATCTTTTGGTAGACGCGGACGCAGTTTTCTGCAAAACCACACGATATGCATGCAAATGGTGCTTTTGGCAGAACGCGCGTGTGGATTTCTACCAAACGACGTGAAAAGCATGCCGATGCTGCTCTTTTTAACATCCGCACATGGATTTGTGCCAAAGCGCGTTTTAAGCATGCGCATGCATCTTTTGGTAGACGCGGACGCAGTTTTCTGCAAAACCACACGATAGGCATGCAAATGGTGCTTTTGGCAGAACGCGCGTGTGGATTTCTACCAAACGACGTGAAAAGCATGCCGATGCTGCTCTTTTTAGCACCCGCACATGGATTTGTGCCAAAACGCGTTTTAAGCATGCGCATGCATCTTTTGGTAGACGCGGACGCAGTTTTCTGCAAAACCACACGATAGGCATGCAAATGGTGCTTTTGGCAGAACGCGCGTGTGGATTTCTACCAAACGACGTGAAAAGCATGCCGATGCTGCTCTTTTTAGCACCCGCACATGGATTTGTGCCAAAACGCGTTTTAAGCATGCGCATGCATCTTTTGGTAGACGCGGACGCAGTTTTCTGCAAAACCACACGATATGCATGCAAATGGTGCTTTTGGCAGAACGCGCGCGTGGATTTCTACCAAACGACGTGAAAAGCATGCCGATGCTGCTCTTTTTAACATCCGCACATGGATTTGTGCCAAAACGCGTTTTTAGCATGCACATGCATCTTTTGGTAGACGCGGAGGCAGTTTTCTGCAAAACCACACGATATGCATGCAAATGGTGCTTTTGGCAGAACGCGCGTGTGGATTTCTACCAAACGACGTGAAAAGCATGCCGATGCTGCTCTTTTTAGCACCCGCACATGGATTTGTGCTAAAACGCGTTTTTAGCATGCACATGCATCTTTTGGTAGACGCGGACGCAGTTTTCTGCAAAACCACACGATATGCATGCAAATGGTGCTTTTGGCAGAACGCGCGTGTGGATTTCTACCAAACGACGTGAAAAGCATGCCGATGCTGCTCTTTTTAGCACCCGCACATGGATTTGTGCCAAAACGCGTTTTAAGCATGCGCATGCATCTTTTGGTAGACGCGGACGCAGTTTTCTGCAAAACCACACGATATGCATGCAAATGGTGCTTTTGGCAGAACGCGCGCGTGGATTTCTACCAAACGACGTGAAAAGCATGCCGATGCTGCTCTTTTTAACATCCGCACATGGATTTGTGCCAAAACGCGTTTTTAGCATGCACATGCATCTTTTGGTAGACGCGGACGCAGTTTTCTGCAAAACCACACGATATGCATGCAAATGGTGCTTTTGGCAGAACGCGCGTGTGGATTTCTACCAAACGACGTGAAAAGCATGCCGATGCTGCTCTTTTTAACATCCGCACATGGATTTGTGCCAAAGCGCGTTTAAAGCATGCGCATGCATCTTTTGGTAGACGCGGACGCAGTTTTCTACAAAACCACACGATATGCATGCAAATGGTGCTTTTGGCA
The DNA here is from genome assembly GCF_050947875.1 of Dermacentor variabilis. NCBI lineage: Eukaryota > Metazoa > Arthropoda > Arachnida > Ixodida > Ixodidae > Dermacentor > Dermacentor variabilis. The sequence goes on from NW_027460316.1 coordinate 65,396, forward strand.
GAACGCGCGTGTGGATTTCTACCAAACGACGTGAAAAGCATGCCGATGCTGCTCTTTTTAACATCCGCACATGGATTTGTGCCAAAACGCGTTTTTAGCATGCACATGCATCTTTTGGTAGACGCGGACGCAGTTTTCTGCAAAACCACACGATATGCATGCAAATGGTGCTTTTGGCAGAACGCGCGCGTGGATTTCTGCCAAACGACGTGAAAAGCATGCCGATGCTGCTCTTTTTAGCACCCGCACATGGATTTGTGCTAAAACGCGTTTTTAGCATGCACATGCATCTTTTGGTAGACGCGGACGCAGTTTTCTGCAAAACCACACGATATGCATGCAAATGGTGCTTTTGGCAGAACGCGCGTGTGGATTTCTACCAAACGACGTGAAAAGCATGCCGATGCTGCTCTTTTTAGCACCCGCACATGGATTTGTGCCAAAACGCGTTTTAAGCATGCGCATGCATCTTTTGGTAGACGCGGACGCAGTTTTCTGCAAAACCACACGATAGGCATGCAAATGGTGCTTTTGGCAGAACGCGCGCGTGGATTTCTACCAAACGACGTGAAAAGCATGCCGATGCTGCTCTTTTTAACATCCGCACATGGATTTGTGCCAAAACGCGTTTTTAGCATGCACATGCATCTTTTGGTAGACGCGGACGCAGTTTTCTGCAAAACCACACGATATGCATGCAAATGGTGCTTTTGGCAGAACGCGCGTGTGGATTTCTACCAAACGACGTGAAAAGCATGCCGATGCTGCTCTTTTTAACATCCGCACATGGATTTGTGCCAAAACGCGTTTTTAGCATGCACATGCATCTTTTGGTAGACGCGGACGCAGTTTTCTGCAAAACCACACGATATGCATGCAAATGGTGCTTTTGGCAGAACGCGCGTGTGGATTTCTACCAAACGACGTGAAAAGCATGCCGATGCTGCTCTTTTTAACATCCGCACATGGATTTGTGCCAAAGCGCGTTTTAAGCATGCGCATGCATCTTTTGGTAGACGCGGACGCAGTTTTCTGCAAAACCACACGATAGGCATGCAAATGGTGCTTTTGGCAGAACGCGCGTGTGGATTTCTACCAAACGACGTGAAAAGCATGCCGATGCTGCTCTTTTTAGCACCCGCACATGGATTTGTGCCAAAACGCGTTTTAAGCATGCGCATGCATCTTTTGGTAGACGCGGACGCAGTTTTCTGCAAAACCACACGATAGGCATGCAAATGGTGCTTTTGGCAGAACGCGCGTGTGGATTTCTACCAAACGACGTGAAAAGCATGCCGATGCTGCTCTTTTTAGCACCCGCACATGGATTTGTGCCAAAACGCGTTTTAAGCATGCGCATGCATCTTTTGGTAGACGCGGACGCAGTTTTCTGCAAAACCACACGATATGCATGCAAATGGTGCTTTTGGCAGAACGCGCGCGTGGATTTCTACCAAACGACGTGAAAAGCATGCCGATGCTGCTCTTTTTAACATCCGCACATGGATTTGTGCCAAAACGCGTTTTTAGCATGCACATGCATCTTTTGGTAGACGCGGAGGCAGTTTTCTGCAAAACCACACGATATGCATGCAAATGGTGCTTTTGGCAGAACGCGCGTGTGGATTTCTACCAAACGACGTGAAAAGCATGCCGATGCTGCTCTTTTTAGCACCCGCACATGGATTTGTGCCAAAACGCGTTTTAAGCATGCGCATGCATCTTTTGGTAGACGCGGACGCAGTTTTCTGCAAAACCACACGATATGCATGCAAATGGTGCTTTTGGCAGAACGCGCGTGTGGATTTCTACCAAACGACGTGAAAAGCATGCCGATGCTGCTCTTTTTAACATCCGCACATGGATTTGTGCCAAAACGCGTTTTTAGCATGCACATGCATCTTTTCGTAGACGCGGACGCAGTTTTCTGCAAAACCACACGATATGCATGCAAATGGTGCTTTTGGCAGAACGCGCGTGTGGATTTCTACCAAACGACGTGAAAAGCATGCCGATGCTGCTCTTTTTAACATCCGCACATGGATTTGTGCCAAAGCGCGTTTTAAGCATGCACATGCATCTTTTGGTAGACGCGGACGCAGTTTTCTGCAAAACCACACGATATGCATCCAAATGGTGCTTTTGGCAGAACGCGCGTGTGGATTTCTACCAAACGACGTGAAAAGCATGCCGATGCTGCTCTTTTTAACATCCGCACATGGATTTGTGCCAAAGCGCGTTTTAAGCATGCGCATGCATCTTTTGGTAGACGCGGACGCAGTTTTCTGCAAAACCACACGATATGCATGCAAATGGTGCTTTTGGCAGAACGCGCGTGTGGATTTCTACCAAACGACGTGAAAAGCATGCCGATGCTGCTCTTTTTAGCACCCGCACATGGATTTGTGCCAAAACGCGTTTTTAGCATGCACATGCATCTTTTGGTAGACGCGGAGGCAGTTTTCTGCAAAACCACACGATATGCATGCAAATGGTGCTTTTGGCAGAACGCGCGTGTGGATTTCTACCAAACGACGTGAAAAGCATGCCGATGCTGCTCTTTTTAGCACCCGCACATGGATTTGTGCCAAAACGCGTTTTAAGCATGCGCATGCATCTTTTGGTAGACGCGGACGCAGTTTTCTGCAAAACCACACGATATGCATGCAAATGGTGCTTTTGGCAGAACGCGCGTGTGGATTTCTACCAAACGACGTGAAAAGCATGCCGATGCTGCTCTTTTTAACATCCGCACATGGATTTGTGCCAAAACGCGTTTTTAGCATGCACATACATCTTTTCGTAGACGCGGACGCAGTTTTCTGCAAAACCACACGATATGCATGCAAATGGTGCTTTTGGCAGAACGCGCGTGTGGATTTCTACCAAACGACGTGAAAAGCATGCCGATGCTGCTCTTTTTAACATCCGCACATGGATTTGTGCCAAAGCGCGTTTTAAGCATGCGCATGCATCTTTTGGTAGACGCGGACGCAGTTTTCTGCAAAAGCACACGATAGGCATGCAAATGGTGCTTTTGGCAGAACGCGCGTGTGGATTTCTACCAAACGACGTCAAAAGCATGCCGATGCTGCTCTTTTTAGCACCCGCACATGGATTTGTGCCAAAACGCGTTTTAAGCATGCGCATGCATCTTTTGGTAGACGCGGACGCAGTTTTCTGCAAAACCACACGATATGCATGCAAATGGTGCTTTTGGCAGAACGCGCGCGTGGATTTCTACCAAACGACGTGAAAAGCATGCCGATGCTGCTCTTTTTAACATTCGCACATGGATTTGTGCCAAAGCGCGTTTAAAGCATGCGCATGCATCTTTTGGTAGACGCGGACGCAGTTTTCTGCAAAACCACACGATAGGCATGCAAATGGTGCTTTTGGCAGAACGCACGTGTGGATTTCTACCAAACGACGTGAAAAGCATTCAGATGCTGCTCTTTTTAACATCCGCACATGGATTTGTGCCAAAACGCGTTTTTAGCATGCGCATGCATCTTTTGGTAGACGCGGACGGAGTTTTCTGCAAAACCACACGATATGCATGCAAATGGTGCTTTTGGCAGAACGCGCGTGTGGATTTCTACCAAACGACGTGAAAAGCATGCCGATGCTGCTCTTTTTAGCACCCGCACATGGATTTGTGCCAAAACGCGTTTTAAGCATGCGCATGCATCTTTTGGTAGACGCGGACGCAGTTTTCTGCAAAACCACACGATATGCATGCAAATGGTGCTTTTGGCAGAACGCGCGCGTGGATTTCTACCAAACGACGTGAAAAGCATGCCGATGCTGCTCTTTTTAACATCCGCACATGGATTTGTGCCAAAGCGCGTTTTAAGCATGCGCATGCATCTTTTGGTAGACGCGGACGCAGTTTTCTGCAAAACCACACGATAGGCATGCAAATGGTGCTTTTGGCAGAACGCGCGTGTGGATTTCTACCAAACGACGTGAAAAGCATGCCGATGCTGCTCTTTTTAGCACCCGCACATGGATTTGTGCCAAAACGCGTTTTAAGCATGCGCATGCATCTTTTGGTAGACGCGGACGCAGTTTTCTGCAAAACCACACGATAGGCATGCAAATGGTGCTTTTGGCAGAACGCGCGCGTGGATTTCTACCAAACGACGTGAAAAGCATGCCGATGCTGCTCTTTTTAGCACCCGCACATGGATTTGTGCCAAAACGCGTTTTTAGCATGCACATGCATCTTTTGGTATCCGCGGACGCAGTTTTCTGCAAAACCACACGATATGCATGCAAATGGTGCTTTTGGCAGAACGCGCGTGTGGATTTCTACCAAACGACGTGAAAAGCATGCCGATGCTGCTCTTTTTAACATCCGCACATGGATTTGTGCCAAAGCGCGTTTAAAGCATGCGCATGCATCTTTTGGTAGACGCGGACGCAGTTTTCTACAAAACCACACGATATGCATGCAAATGGTGCTTTTGGCAGAACGCGCGTGTGGATTTCTACCAAACGACGTGAAAAGCATGCCGATGCTGCTCTTTTTAACATCCGCACATGGATTTGTGCCAAAACGCGTTTTTAGCATGCACATGCATCTTTTGGTAGACGCGGACGCAGTTTTCTGCAAAACCACACGATATGCATGCAAATGGTGCTTTTGGCAGAACGCGCGCGTGGATTTCTACCAAACGACGTGAAAAGCATGCCGATGCTGCTCTTTTTAGCACCCGCACATGGATTTGTGCTAAAACGCGTTTTTAGCATGCACATGCATCTTTTGGTAGACGCGGACGCAGTTTTCTGCAAAACCACACGATATGCATGCAAATGGTGCTTTTGGCAGAACGCGCGTGTGGATTTCTACCAAACGACGTGAAAAGCATGCCGATGCTGCTCTTTTTAGCACCCGCACATGGATTTGTGCCAAAACGCGTTTTAAGCATGCGCATGCATCTTTTGGTAGACGCGGACGCAGTTTTCTGCAAAACCACACGATATGCATGCAAATGGTGCTTTTGGCAGAACGCGCGCGTGGATTTCTACCAAACGACGTGAAAAGCATGCCGATGCTGCTCTTTTTAACATCCGCACATGGATTTGTGCCAAAACGCGTTTTTAGCATGCACATGCATCTTTTGGTAGACGGGGACGCAGTTTTCTGCAAAACCACACGATATGCATGCAAATGGTGCTTTTGGCAGAACGCGCGTGTGGATTTCTACCAAACGACGTGAAAAGCATGCCGATGCTGCTCTTTTTAACATCCGCACATGGATTTGTGCCAAAGCGCGTTTAAAGCATGCGCATGCATCTTTTGGTAGACGCGGACGCAGTTTTCTACAAAACCACACGATATGCATGCAAATGGTGCTTTTGGCAGAACGCTCGTGTGGATTTCTACCAAACGACGTGAAAAGCATGCCGATGCTGCTCTTTTTAACATCCGCACATGGATTTGTGCCAAAACGCGTTTTTAGCATGCACATGCATCTTTTGGTAGACGCGGACGCAGTTTTCTGCAAAACCACACGATATGCATGCAAATGGTGCTTTTGGCAGAACGCGCGCGTGGATTTCTACCAAACGACGTGAAAAGCATGCCGATGCTGCTCTTTTTAGCACCCGCACATGGATTTGTGCTAAAACGCGTTTTTAGCATGCACATGCATCTTTTGGTAGACGCGGACGCAGTTTTCTGCAAAACCACACGATATGCATGCAAATGGTGCTTTTGGCAGAACGCGCGTGTGGATTTCTACCAAACGACGTGAAAAGCATGCCGATGCTGCTCTTTTTAGCACCCGCACATGGATTTGTGCCAAAACGCGTTTTAAGCATGCGCATGCATCTTTTGGTAGACGCGGACGCAGTTTTCTGCAAAACCACACGATATGCATGCAAATGGTGCTTTTGGCAGAACGCGCGCGTGGATTTCTACCAAACGACGTGAAAAGCATGCCGATGCTGCTCTTTTTAACATCCGCACATGGATTTGTGCCAAAACGCGTTTTTAGCATGCACATGCATCTTTTGGTAGACGCGGACGCAGTTTTCTGCAAAACCACACGATATGCATGCAAATGGTGCTTTTGGCAGAACGCGCGTGTGGATTTCTACCAAACGACGTGAAAAGCATGCCGATGCTGCTCTTTTTAACATCCGCACATGGATTTGTGCCAAAACGCGTTTTTAGCATGCACATGCATCTTTTGGTAGACGCGGACGCAGTTTTCTGCAAAACCACACGATAGGCATGCAAATGGTGCTTTTGGCAGAACGCGCGTGTGGATTTCTACCAAACGACGTGAAAAGCATGCCGATGCTGCTCTTTTTAGCACCCGCTCATGGATTTGTGCCAAAACGCGTTTTCAGCATGCACATGCATCTTTTGGTAGACGCGGACGCAGTTTTCTGCAAAACCACACGATATGCATGCAAATGGTGCTTTTGGCAGAACGCGCGTGTGGATTTCTACCAAACGACGTGAAAAGCATGCCGATGCTGCTCATTTTAACATCCGCACATGGATTTGTGCCAAAGCGCGTTTTAAGCATGCGCATGCATCTTTTGGTAGACGCGGACGCAGTTTTCTGCAAAACCACACGATAGGCATGCAAATGGTGCTTTTGGCAGAACGCGCGTGTGGATTTCTACCAAACGACGTGAAAAGCATGCCGATGCTGCTCTTTTTAGCACCCGCACATGGATTTGTGCCAAAACGCGTTTTAAGCATGCGCATGCATCTTTTGGTAGACGCGGACGCAGTTTTCTGCAAAACCACACGATATGCATGCAAATGGTGCTTTTGGCAGAACGCGCGCGTGGATTTCTACCAAACGACGTGAAAAGCATGCCGATGCTGCTCTTTTTAACATCCGCACATGGATTTGTGCCAAAGCGCGTTTTAAGCATGCGCATGCATCTTTTGGTAGACGCGGACGCAGTTTTCTGCAAAACCACACGATAGGCATGCAAATGGTGCTTTTGGCAGAACGCGCGTGTGGATTTCTACCAAACGACGTGAAAAGCATGCCGATGCTGCTCTTTTTAACATCCGCACATGGATTTGTGCCAAAGCGCGTTTTAAGCATGCGCATGCATCTTTTGGTAGACGCGGACGCATTTTTCTGCAAAACCACACGATAGGCATGCAAATGGTGCTTTTGGCAGAACGCGCGCGTGGATTTCTACCAAACGACGTGAAAAGCATGCCGATGCTGCTCTTTTTAACATCCGCACATGGATTTGTGCCAAAACGCGTTTTTAGCATGCACATGCATCTTTTGGTAGACGCGGACGCAGTTTTCTGCAAAACCACACGATATGCATGCAAATGGTGCTTTTGGCAGAACGCGCGTGTGGATTTCTACCAAACGACGTGAAAAGCATGCCGATGCTGCTCTTTTTAACATCCGCACATGGATTTGTGCCAAAACGCGTTTTTAGCATGCGCATGCATCTTTTGGTAGACGCGGACGCAGTTTTCTGCAAAACCACACGATATGCATGCAAATGGTGCTTTTGGCAGAACGCGCGTGTGGATTTCTACCAAACGACGTGAAAAGCATGCCGATGCTGCTCTTTTTAACATCCGCACATGGATTTGTGCCAAAACGCGTTTTTAGCATGCACATGCATCTTTGGGTAGACGCGGACGCAGTTTTCTGCAAAACCACACGATATGCATGCAAATGGTGCTTTTGGCAGAACGCGCGTGTGGATTTCTACCAAACGACGTGAAAAGCATGCCGATGCTGCTCTTTTTAGCACCCTCACATGGATTTGTGCCAAAACGCGTTTTAAGCATGCGCATGCATCTTTTGGTAGACGCGGACGCAGTTTTCTGCAAAACCACACGATATGCATGCAAATGGTGCTTTTGGCAGAACGCGCGCGTGGATTTCTACCAAACGACGTGAAAATCATGCCGATGCTGCTCTTTTTAACATCCGCACATGGATTTGTGCCAAAGCGCGTTTTAAGCATGCGCATGCATCTTTTGGTAGACGCGGACGCAGTTTTCTGCAAAACCACACGATATGCATGCAAATGGTGCTTTTGGCAGAACGCGCGTGTGGATTTCTACCAAACGACGTGAAAAGCATGCCGATGCTGCTCTTTTTAACATCCGCACATGGATTTGTGCCAAAACGCGTTTTTAGCATGCACATGCATCTTTTGGTAGACGCGGACGCAGTTTTCTGCAAAACCACACGATATGCATGCAAATGGTGCTTTCGGCAGAACGCGCGTGTGGATTTCTACCAAACGACGTGAAAAGCATGCCGATGCTGCTCTTTTTAGCACCCGCACATGGATTTGTGCCAAAACGCGTTTTAAGCATGCGCATGCATCTTTTGGTAGACGCGGACGCAGTTTTCTGCAAAACCACACGATATGCATGCAAATGGTGCTTTTGGCAGAACGCGCGCGTGGATTTCTACCAAACGACGTGAAAAGCATGCCGATGCTGCTCTTTTTAACATCCGCACATGGATTTGTGCCAAAACGCGTTTTTAGCATGCACATGCATCTTTTGGTAGACGCGGACGCAGTTTTCTGCAAAACCACACGATATGCATGCAAATGGTGCTTTTGGCAGAACGCGCGTGTGGATTTCTACCAAACGACGTGAAAAGCATGCCGATGCTGCTCTTTTTAACATACGCACATGGATTTGTGCCAAAACGCGTTTTTAGCATGCACATGCATCTTTTGGTAGACGCGGACGCAGTTTTCTGCAAAACCACACGATATGCATGCAAATGGTGCTTTTGGCAGAACGCGCGTGTGGATTTCTACCAAACGACGTGAAAAGCATGCCGATGCTGCTCTTTTTAACATCCGCACATGGATTTGTGCCAAAGCGCGTTTTAAGCATGCGCATGCATCTTTTGGTAGACGCGGACGCAGTTTTCTGCAAAACCACACGATAGGCATGCAAATGGTGCTTTTGGCAGAACGCGCGTGTGGATTTCTACCAAACGACGTGAAAAGCATGCCGATGCTGCTCTTTTAGCACCCGCACATGGATTTGTGCCAAAACGCGTTTTAAGCATGCGCATGCATCTTTTGGTAGACGCGGACGCAGTTTTCTGCAAAACCACACGATATGCATGCAAATGGTGCTTTTGGCAGAACGCGCGCGTGGATTTCTACCAAACGACGTGAAAAGCATGCCGATGCTGCTCTTTTTAACATCCGCACATGGATTTGTGCCAAAACGCGTTTTTAGCATGCACATGCATCTTTTGGTAGACGCGGACGCAGTTTTCTGCAAAACCACACGATATGCATGCAAATGGTGCTTTTGGGAGAACGCGCGTGTGGATTTCTACCAAACGACGTGAAAAGCATGCCGATGCTGCTCTTTTTAGCACCCGCACATGGATTTGTGCCAAAACGCGTTTTAAGCATGCGCATGCATCTTTTGGTAGACGCGGACGCAGTTTTCTGCAAAACCACACGATATGCATGCAAATGGTGCTTTTGGCAGAACGCGCGCGTGGATTTCTACCAAACGACGTGAAAAGCATGCCGATGCTGCTCTTTTTAACATCCGCACATGGATTTGTGCCAAAACGCGTTTTTAGCATGCACATGCATCTTTTGGTAGACGCGGACGCAGTTTTCTGCAAAACCACACGATATGCATGCAAATGGTGCTTTTGGCAGAACGCGCGTGTGGATTTCTACCAAACGACGTGAAAAGCATGCCGATGCTGCTCTTTTTAACATCCGCACATGGATTTGTGCCAAAACGCGTTTTTAGCATGCACATGCATCTTTTGGTAGACGCGGACGCAGTTTTCTGCAAAACCACACGATATGCATCCAAATGGTGCTTTTGGCAGAACGCGCGTGTGGATTTCTACCAAACGACGTGAAAAGCATGCCGATGCTGCTCTTTTTAACATCCGCACATGGATTTGTGCCAAAGCGCGTTTTAAGCATGCGCATGCATCTTTTGGTAGACGCGGACGCAGTTTTCTGCAAAACCACACGATAGGCATGCAAATGGTGCTTTTGGCAGAACGCGCGTGTGGATTTCTACCAAACGACGTGAAAAGCATGCCGATGCTGCTCTTTTTAACATCCGCACATGGATTTGTGCCAAAGCGCGTTTTAAGCATGCGCATGCATCTTTTGGTAGACGCGGACGCAGTTTTCTGCAAAACCACACGATAGGCATGCAAATGGTGCTTTTGGCAGAACGCGCGTGTGGATTTCTACCAAACGACGTGAAAAGCATGCCGATGCTGCTCTTTTTAACATCCGCACATGGATTTGTGCCAAAGCGCGTTTTAAGCATGCGCATGCATCTTTTGGTAGACGCGGACGCATTTTTCTGCAAAACCACACGATAGGCATGCAAATGGTGCTTTTGGCAGAACGCGCGCGTGGATTTCTACCAAACGACGTGAAAAGCATGCCGATGCTGCTCTTTTTAACATCCGCACATGGATTTGTGCCAAAACGCGTTTTTAGCATGCACATGCATCTTTTGGTAGACGCGGACGCAGTTTTCTGCAAAACCACACGATATGCATGCAAATGGTGCTTTTGGCAGAACGCGCGTGTGGATTTCTACCAAACGACGTGAAAAGCATGCCGATGCTGCTCTTTTTAACATCCGCACATGGATTTGTGCCAAAACGCGTTTTTAGCATGCGCATGCATCTTTTGGTAGACGCGGACGCAGTTTTCTGCAAAACCACACGATATGCATGCAAATGGTGCTTTTGGCAGAACGCGCGTGTGGATTTCTACCAAACGACGTGAAAAGCATGCCGATGCTGCTCTTTTTAACATCCGCACATGGATTTGTGCCAAAACGCGTTTTTAGCATGCACATGCATCTTTTGGTAGACGCGGACGCAGTTTTCTGCAAAACCACACGATATGCATGCAAATGGTGCTTTTGGCAGAACGCGCGTGTGGATTTCTACCAAACGACGTGAAAAGCATGCCGATGCTGCTCTTTTTAGCACCCGCACATGGATTTGTGCCAAAACGCGTTTTAAGCATGCGCATGCATCTTTTGGTAGACGCGGACGCAGTTTTCTGCAAAACCACACGATATGCATGCAAATGGTGCTTTTGGCAGAACGCGCGCGTGGATTTCTACCAAACGACGTGAAAAGCATGCCGATGCTGCTCTTTTTAACATCCGCACATGGATTTGTGCCAAAACGCGTTTTTAGCATGCACATGCATCTTTTGGTAGACGCGGACGCAGTTTTCTGCAAAACCACACGATATGCATGCAAATGGTGCTTTTGGCAGAACGCGCGTGTGGATTTCTACCAAACGACGTGAAAAGCATGCCGATGCTGCTCTTTTTAACATCCGCACATGGATTTGTGCCAAAACGCGTTTTTAGCATGCACATGCATCTTTTGGTAGACGCGGACGCAGTTTTCTGCAAAACCACACGAGAGGCATGCAAATGGTGCTTTTGGCAGAACGCGCGTGTGGATTTCTACCAAACGACGTGAAAAGCATGCCGATGCTGCTCTTTTTAGCACCCGCACATGGATTTGTGCCAAAACGCGTTTTTAGCATGCACATGCATCTTTTGGTAGACGCGGACGCAGTTTTCTGCAAAACCACACGATATGCATGCAAATGGTGCTTTTGGCAGAACGGGCGTGTGGATTTCTACCAAACGACGTGAAAAGCATGCCGATGCTGCTCATTTTAACATCCGCACATGGATTTGTGCCAAAGCGCGTTTTAAGCATGCGCATGCATCTTTTGGTAGACGCGGACGCAGTTTTCTGCAAAACCACACGATAGGCATGCAAATGGTGCTTTTGGCAGAACGCGCGTGTGGATTTCTACCAAACGACGTGAAAAGCATGCCGATGCTGCTCTTTTTAGCACCCGCACATGGATTTGTGCCAAAACGCGTTTTAAGCATGCGCATGCATCTTTTGGTAGACGCGGACGCAGTTTTCTGCAAAACCACACGATATGCATGCAAATGGTGCTTTTGGCAGAACGCGCGCGTGGATTTCTACCAAACGACGTGAAAAGCATGCCGATGCTGCTCTTTTTAACATCCGCACATGGATTTGTGCCAAAGCGCGTTTTAAGCATGCGCATGCATCTTTTGGTAGACGCGGACGCAGTTTTCTGCAAAACCACACGATAGGCATGCAAATGGTGCTTTTGGCAGAACGCGCGTGTGGATTTCTACCAAACGACGTGAAAAGCATGCCGATGCTGCTCTTTTTAACATCCGCACATGGATTTGTGCCAAAGCGCGTTTTAAGCATGCGCATGCATCTTTTGGTAGACGCGGACGCATTTTTCTGCAAAACCACACGATAGGCATGCAAATGGTGCTTTTGGCAGAACGCGCGCGTGGATTTCTACCAAACGACGTGAAAAGCATGCCGATGCTGCTCTTTTTAACATCCGCACATGGATTTGTGCCAAAACGCGTTTTTAGCATGCACATGCATCTTTTGGTAGACGCGGACGCAGTTTTCTGCAAAACCACACGATATGCATGCAAATGGTGCTTTTGGCAGAACGCGCGTGTGGATTTCTACCAAACGACGTGAAAAGCATGCCGATGCTGCTCTTTTTAACATCCGCACATGGATTTGTGCCAAAACGCGTTTTTAGCATGCGCATGCATCTTTTGGTAGACGCGGACGCAGTTTTCTGCAAAACCACACGATATGCATGCAAATGGTGCTTTTGGCAGAACGCGCGTGTGGATTTCTACCAAACGACGTGAAAAGCATGCCGATGCTGCTCTTTTTAACATCCGCACATGGATTTGTGCCAAAACGCGTTTTTAGCATGCACATGCATCTTTTGGTAGACGCGGACGCAGTTTTCTGCAAAACCACACGATATGCATGCAAATGGTGCTTTTGGCAGAACGCGCGTGTGGATTTCTACCAAACGACGTGAAAAGCATGCCGATGCTGCTCTTTTTAGCACCCGCACATGGATTTGTGCCAAAACGCGTTTTAAGCATGCGCATGCATCTTTTGGTAGACGCGGACGCAGTTTCCTGCAAAACCACACGATATGCATGCAAATGGTGCTTTTGGCAGAACGCGCGCGTGGATTTCTACCAAACGACGTGAAAAGCATGCCGATGCTGCTCTTTTTAACATCCGCACATGGATTTGTGCCAAAGCGCGTTTTAAGCATGCGCATGCATCTTTTGGTAGACGCGGACGCAGTTTTCTGCAAAACCACACGATATGCATGCAAATGGTGCTTTTGGCAGAACGCGCGTGTGGATTTCTACCAAACGACGTGAAAAGTATGCCGATGCTGCTCTTTTTAACATCCCCACATGGATTTGTGCCAAAACGCGTTTTTAGCATGCACATGCATCTTTTGGTAGACGCGGACGCAGTTTTCTGCAAAACCACACGATATGCATGCAAATGGTGCTTTCGGCAGAACGCGCGTGTGGATTTCTACCAAACGACGTGAAAAGCATGCCGATGCTGCTCTTTTTAGCACCCGCACATGGATTTGTGCCAAAACGCGTTTTAAGCATGCGCATGCATCTTTTGGTAGACGCGGACGCAGTTTTCTGCAAAACCACACGATATGCATGCAAATGGTGCTTTTGGCAGAACGCGCGCGTGGATTTCTACCAAACGACGTGAAAAGCATGCCGATGCTGCTCTTTTTAACATCCGCACATGGATTTGTGCCAAAACGCGTTTTTAGCATGCACATGCATCTTTTGGTAGACGCGGACGCAGTTTTCTGCAAAACCACACGATATGCATGCAAATGGTGCTTTTGGCAGAACGCGCGTGTGGATTTCTACCAAACGACGTGAAAAGCATGCCGATGCTGCTCTTTTTAACATCCGCACATGGATTTGTGCCAAAACGCGTTTTTAGCATGCACATGCATCTTTTGGTAGACGCGGACGCAGTTTTCTGCAAAACCACACGATATGCATGCAAATGGTGCTTTTGGCAGAACGCGCGTGTGGATTTCTACCAAACGACGTGAAAAGCATGCCGATGCTGCTCTTTTTAACATCCGCACATGGATTTGTGCCAAAGCGCGTTTTAAGCATGCGCAGGCATCTTTTGGTAGACGCGGACGCAGTTTTCTGCAAAACCACACGATAGGCATGCAAATGGTGCTTTTGGCAGAACGCGCGTGTGGATTTCTACCAAACGACGTGAAAAGCATGCCGATGCTGCTCTTTTTAGCACCCGCACATGGATTTGTGCCAAAACGCGTTTTAAGCATGCGCATGCATCTTTTGGTAGACGCGGACGCAGTTTTCTGCAAAACCACACGATATGCATACAAATGGTGCTTTTGGCAGAACGCGCGCGTGGATTTCTACCAAACGACGTGAAAAGCATGCCGATGCTGCTCTTTTTAACATCCGCACATGGATTTGTGCCAAAACGCGTTTTTAGCATGCACATGCATCTTTTGGTAGACGCGGACGCAGTTTTCTGCAAAACCACACGATATGCATGCAAATGGTGCTTTTGGCAGAACGCGCGTGTGGATTTCTACCAAACGACGTGAAAAGCATGCCGATGCTGCTCTTTTTAGCACCCGCACATGGATTTGTGCCAAAACGCGTTTTAAGCATGCGCATGCATCTTTTGGTAGACGCGGACGCAGCTTTCTGCAAAACCACACGATATGCATGCAAATGGTGCTTTTGGCAGAACGCGCGTGTGGATTTCTACCAAACGACGTGAAAAGCATGCCGATGCTGCTCTTTTTAACATCCGCACATGGATTTGTGCCAAAGCGCGTTTTAAGCATGCGCATGCATCTTTTGGTAGACGCGGACGCAGTTTTCTGCAAAACCACACGATAGGCATGCAAATGGTGCTTTTGGCAGAACGCGCGTGTGGATTTCTACCAAACGACGTGAAAAGCATGCCGATGCTGCTCTTTTTAGCACCCGCACATGGATTTGTGCCAAAACGCGTTTTAAGCATGCGCATGCATCTTTTGGTAGACGCGGACGCAGTTTTCTGCAAAACCACACGATATGCATGCAAATGGTGCTTTTGGCAGAACGCGCGTGTGGATTTCTACCAAACGACGTGAAAAGCATGCCGATGCTGCTCTTTTTAACATCCGCACATGGATTTGTGCCAAAGCGCGTTTTAAGCATGCGCATGCATCTTTTGGTAGACGCGGACGCAGTTTTCTGCAAAACCACACGATATGCATGCAAATGGTGCTTTTGGCAGAACGCGCGCGTGGATTTCTACCAAACGACGTGAAAAGCATGCCGATGCTGCTCTTTTTAACATCCGCACATGGATTTGTGCCAAAACGCGTTTTTAGCATGCACATGCATCTTTTGGTAGACGCGGACGCAGTTTTCTGCAAAACCACACGATATGCATGCAAATGGTGCTTTTGGCAGAACGCGCGTGTGGATTTCTACCAAACGACGTGAAAAGCATGCCGATGCTGCTCTTTTTAACATCCGCACATGGATTTGTGCCAAAACGCGTTTTTAGCATGCACATGCATCTTTTGGTAGACGCGGACGCAGTTTTCTGCAAAACCACACGATATGCATGCAAATGGTGCTTTTGGCAGAACGCGCGTGTGGATTTCTACCAAACGACGTGAAAAGCATGCCGATGCTGCTCTTTTTAACATCCGCACATGGATTTGTGCCAAAGCGCGTTTTAAGCATGCGCATGCATCTTTTGGTAGACGCGGACGCAGTTTTCTGCAAAACCACACGCTAGGCATGCAAATGGTGCTTTTGGCAGAACGCGCGTGTGGATTTCTACCAAACGACGTGAAAAGCATGCCGATGCTGCTCTTTTTAGCACCCGCACATGGATTTGTGCCAAAACGCGTTTTAAGCATGCGCATGCATCTTTTGGTAGACGCGGACGCAGTTTTCTGCAAAACCACACGATATGCATGCAAATGGTGCTTTTGGCAGAACGCGCGCGTGGATTTCTACCAAACGACGTGAAAAGCATGCCGATGCTGCTCTTTTTAACATCCGCACATGGATTTGTGCCAAAACGCGTTTTTAGCATGCACATGCATCTTTTGGTAGACGCGGACGCAGTTTTCTGCAAAACCACACGATATGCATGCAAATGGTGCTTTTGGCAGAACGCGCGTGTGGATTTCTACCAAACGACGTGAAAAGCATGCCGATGCTGCTCTTTTTAGCACCCGCACATGGATTTGTGCCAAAACGCGTTTTAAGCATGCGCATGCATCTTTTGGTAGACGCGGACGCAGCTTTCTGCAAAACCACACGATATGCATGCAAATGGTGCTTTTGGCAGAACGCGCGTGTGGATTTCTACCAAACGACGTGAAAAGCATGCCGATGCTGCTCTTTTTAACATCCGCACATGGATTTGTGCCAAAGCGCGTTTTAAGCATGCGCATGCATCTTTTGGTAGACGCGGACGCAGTTTTCTGCAAAACCACACGATAGGCATGCAAATGGTGCTTTTGGCAGAACGCGCGTGTGGATTTCTACCAAACGACGTGAAAAGCATGCCGATGCTGCTCTTTTAGCACCCGCACATGGATTTGTGCCAAAACGCGTTTTAAGCATGCGCATGCATCTTTTGGTAGACGCGGACGCAGTTTTCTGCAAAACCACACGATATGCATGCAAATGGTGCTTTTGGCAGAACGCGCGTGTGGATTTCTACCAAACGACGTGAAAAGCATGCCGATGCTGCTCTTTTTAACATCCGCACATGGATTTGTGCCAAAGCGCGTTTTAAGCATGCGCATGCATCTTTTGGTAGACGCGGACGCAGTTTTCTGCAAAACCACACGATAGGCATGCAAATGGTGCTTTTGGCAGAACGCGCGTGTGGATTTCTACCAAACGACGTGAAAAGCATGCCGATGCTGCTCTTTTTAACATCCGCACATGGATTTGTGCCAAAACGCGTTTTAAGCATGCGCATGCATCTTTTGGTAGACGCGGACGCAGTTTTCTGCAAAACCACACGATAGGCATGCAAATGGTGCTTTTGGCAGAACGCGCGTGTGGATTTCTACCAAACGACGTGAAAAGCATGCCGATGCTGCTCTTTTTAGCACCCGCACATGGATTTGTGCCAAAACGCGTTTTAAGCATGCGCATGCATCTTTTGGTAGACGCGGACGCAGTTTTCTGCAAAACCACACGATAGGCATGCAAATGGTGCTTTTGGCAGAACGCGCGCGTGGATTTCTACCAAACGACGTGAAAAGCATGCCGATGCTGCTCTTTTTAACATCCGCACATGGATTTGTGCCAAAACGCGTTTTTAGCATGCACATGCATCTTTTGGTAGACGCGGACGCAGTTTTCTGCAAAACCACACGATAGGCATGCAAATGGTGCTTTTGGCAGAACGCGCGTGTGGATTTCTACCAAACGACGTGAAAAGCATGCCGATGCTGCTCTTTTTAGCACCCGCACATGGATTTGTGCCAAAACGCGTTTTAAGCATGCGCATGCATCTTTTGGTAGACGCGGACGCAGTTTTCTGCAAAACCACACGATTGCATGCAAATGGTGCTTTTGGCAGAACGCGCGCGTGGATTTCTACCAAACGACGTGAAAAGCATGCCGATGCTGCTCTTTTTAACATCCGCACATGGATTTGTGCCAAAGCGCGTTTTAAGCATGCGCATGCATCTTTTGGTAGACGCGGACGCAGTTTTCTGCAAAACCACAGGATAGGCATGCAAATGGTGCTTTTGGCAGAACGCGCGTGTGGATTTCTACCAAACGACGTGAAAAGCATGCCGATGCTGCTCTTTTTAACATCCGCACATGGATTTGTGCCAAAGCGCGTTTTAAGCATGCGCATGCATCTTTTGGTAGACGCGGACGCAGTTTTCTGCGAAACCACACGATAGGCATGCAAATGGTGCTTTTGGCAGAACGCGCGTGTGGATTTCTACCAAACGACGTGAAAAGCATGCCGATGCTGCTCTTTTTAACATCCGCACATGGATTTGTGCCAAAGCGCGTTTTAAGCATGCGCATGCATCTTTTGGTAGACGCGGACGCAGTTTTCTGCAAAACCACACGATATGCATGCAAATGGTGCTTTTGGCAGAACGCGCGTGTGGATTTCTACCAAACGACGTGAAAAGCATGCCGATGCTGCTCTTTTTAACATCCGCACATGGATTTGTGCCAAAACGCGTTTTAAGCATGCGCATGCATCTTTTGGTAGACGCGGACGCAGTTTTCTGCAAAACCACACGATAGGCATGCAAATGGTGCTTTTGGCAGAACGCGCGCGTGGATTTCTACCAAACGACGTGAAAAGCATGCCGATGCTGCTCTTTTTAACATCCGCACATGGATTTGTGCCAAAACGCGTTTTTAGCATGCACATGCATCTTTTGGTAGACGCGGACGCAGTTTTCTGCAAAACCACACGATATGCATGCAAATGGTGCTTTTGGCAGAACGCGCGTGTGGATTTCTACCAAACGACGTGAAAAGCATGCCGATGCTGCTCTTTTTAACATCCGCACATGGATTTGTGCCAAAACGCGTTTTTAGCATGCACATGCATCTTTTGGTAGACGCGGACGCAGTTTTCTGCAAAACCACACGATATGCATGCAAATGGTGCTTTTGGCAGAACGCGCGTGTGGATTTCTACCAAACGACGTGAAAAGCATGCCGATGCTGCTCTTTTTAACATCCGCACATGGATTTGTGCCAAAACGCGTTTTAAGCATGCGCATGCATCTTTTGGTAGACGCGGACGCAGTTTTCTGCAAAACCACACGATAGGCATGCAAAGGGTGCTTTTGGCAGAACGCGCGTGTGGATTTCTACCAAACGACGTGAAAAGCATGCCGATGCTGCTCTTTTTAGCACCCGCACATGGATTTGTGCCAAAACGCGTTTTAAGCATGCGCATGCATCTTTTGGTAGACGCGGACGCAGTTTTCTGCAAAACCACACGATAGGCATGCAAATGGTGCTTTTGGCAGAACGCGCGCGTGGATTTCTACCAAACGACGTGAAAAGCATGCCGATGCTGCTCTTTTTAACATCCGCACATGAATTTGTGCCAAAGCGCGTTTTAAGCATGCGCATGCATCTTTTGGTAGACGCGGACGCAGTTTTCTGCAAATCCACAGGATAGGCATGCAAATGGTGCTTTTGGCAGAACGCGCGTGTGGATTTCTACCAAACGACGTGAAAAGCATGCCGATGCTGCTCTTTTTAACATCCGCACATGGATTTGTGCCAAAACGCGTTTTTAGCATGCACATGCATCTTTTGGTAGACGCGGACGCAGTTTTCTGCAAAACCACACGATATGCATGCAAATGGTGCTTTTGGCAGAACGCGCGTGTGGATTTCTACCAAACGACGTGAAAAGCATGCCGATGCTGCTCTTTTTAACATCCGCACATGGATTTGTGCCAAAACGCGTTTTTAGCATGCACATGCATCTTTTGGTAGACGCGGACGCAGTTTTCTGCAAAACCACACGATATGCATGCAAATGGTGCTTTTGGCAGAACGCGCGTGTGGATTTCTACCAAACGACGTGAAAAGCATGCCGATGCTGCTCTTTTTAACATCCGCACATGGATTTGTGCCAAAACGCGTTTTAAGCATGCGCATGCATCTTTTGGTAGACGCGGACGCAGTTTTCTGCAAAACCACACGATAGGCATGCAAATGGTGCTTTTGGCAGAACGCGCGTGTGGATTTCTACCAAACGACGTGAAAAGCATGCCGATGCTGCTCTTTTTAGCACCCGCACATGGATTTGTGCCAAAACGCGTTTTAAGCATGCGCATGCATCTTTTGGTAGACGCGGACGCAGTTTTCTGCAAAACCACACGATAGGCATGCAAATGGTGCTTTTGGCAGAACGCGCGCGTGGATTTCTACCAAACGACGTGAAAAGCATGCCGATGCTGCTCTTTTTAACATCCGCACATGGATTTGTGCCAAAACGCGTTTTTAGCATGCACATGCATCTTTTGGTAGACGCGGACGCAGTTTTCTGCAAAACCACACGATAGGCATGCAAATGGTGCTTTTGGCAGAACGCGCGTGTGGATTTCTACCAAACGACGTGAAAAGCATGCCGATGCTGCTCTTTTTAACATCCGCACATGGATTTGTGCCAAAGCGCGTTTTAAGCATGCGCATGCATCTTTTGGTAGACGCGGACGCAGTTTTCTGCAAAACCACAGGATAGGCATGCAAATGGTGCTTTTGGCAGAACGCGCGTGTGGATTTCTACCAAACGACGTGAAAAGCATGCCGATGCTGCTCTTTTTAACATCCGCACATGGATTTGTGCCAAAGCGCGTTTTAAGCATGCGCATGCATCTTTTGGTAGACGCGGACGCAGTTTTCTGCGAAACCACACGATAGGCATGCAAATGGTGCTTTTGGCAGAACGCGCGTGTGGATTTCTACCAAACGACGTGAAAAGCATGCCGATGCTGCTCTTTTTAACATCCGCACATGGATTTGTGCCAAAGCGCGTTTTAAGCATGCGCATGCATCTTTTGGTAGACGCGGACGCAGTTTTCTGCAAAACCACACGATATGCATGCAAATGGTGCTTTTGGCAGAACGCGCGTGTGGATTTCTACCAAACGACGTGAAAAGCATGCCGATGCTGCTCTTTTTAACATCCGCACATGGATTTGTGCCAAAACGCGTTTTAAGCATGCGCATGCATCTTTTGGTAGACGCGGACGCAGTTTTCTGCAAAACCACACGATAGGCATGCAAATGGTGCTTTTGGCAGAACGCGCGCGTGGATTTCTACCAAACGACGTGAAAAGCATGCCGATGCTGCTCTTTTTAACATCCGCACATGGATTTGTGCCAAAACGCGTTTTTAGCATGCACATGCATCTTTTGGTAGACGCGGACGCAGTTTTCTGCAAAACCACACGATATGCATGCAAATGGTGCTTTTGGCAGAACGCGCGTGTGGATTTCTACCAAACGACGTGAAAAGCATGCCGATGCTGCTCTTTTTAACATCCGCACATGGATTTGTGCCAAAACGCGTTTTTAGCATGCACATGCATCTTTTGGTAGACGCGGACGCAGTTTTCTGCAAAACCACACGATATGCATGCAAATGGTGCTTTTGGCAGAACGCGCGTGTGGATTTCTACCAAACGACGTGAAAAGCATGCCGATGCTGCTCTTTTTAACATCCGCACATGGATTTGTGCCAAAACGCGTTTTAAGCATGCGCATGCATCTTTTGGTAGACGCGGACGCAGTTTTCTGCAAAACCACACGATAGGCATGCAAATGGTGCTTTTGGCAGAACGCGCGTGTGGATTTCTACCAAACGACGTGAAAAGCATGCCGATGCTGCTCTTTTTAGCACCCGCACATGGATTTGTGCCAAAACGCGTTTTAAGCATGCGCATGCATCTTTTGGTAGACGCGGACGCAGTTTTCTGCAAAACCACACGATAGGCATGCAAATGGTGCTTTTGGCAGAACGCGCGCGTGGATTTCTACCAAACGACGTGAAAAGCATGCCGATGCTGCTCTTTTTAACATCCGCACATGGATTTGTGCCAAAGCGCGTTTAAGCATGCGCATGCATCTTTTGGTAGACGCGGACGCAGTTTTCTGCAAAACCACAGGATAGGCATGCAAATGGTGCTTTTGGCAGAACGCGCGTGTGGATTTCTACCAAACGACGTGAAAAGCATGCCGATGCTGCTCTTTTTAACATCCGCACATGGATTTGTGCCAAAACGCGTTTTTAGCATGCACATGCATCTTTTGGTAGACGCGGACGCAGTTTTCTGCAAAACCACACGATATGCATGCAAATGGTGCTTTTGGCAGAACGCGCGTGTGGATTTCTACCAAACGACGTGAAAAGCATGCCGATGCTGCTCTTTTTAACATCCGCACATGGATTTGTGCCAAAACGCGTTTTTAGCATGCACATGCATCTTTTGGTAGACGCGGACGCAGTTTCTGCAAAACCACACGATATGCATGCAAATGGTGCTTTTGGCAGAACGCGCGTGTGGATTTCTACCAAACGACGTGAAAAGCATGCCGATGCTGCTCTTTTTAACATCCGCACATGGATTTGTGCCAAAACGCGTTTTAAGCATGCGCATGCATCTTTTGGTAGACGCGGACGCAGTTTTCTGCAAAACCACACGATAGGCATGCAAATGGTGCTTTTGGCAGAACGCGCGTGTGGATTTCTACCAAACGACGTGAAAAGCATGCCGATGCTGCTTTTTTTAGCACCCGCACATGGATTTGTGCCAAAACGCGTTTTAAGCATGCGCATGCATCTTTTGGTAGACGCGGACGCAGTTTTCTGCAAAACCACATGATAGGCATGCAAATGGTGCTTTTGGCAGAACGCGCGCGTGGATTTCTACCAAACGACGTGAAAAGCATGCCGATGCTGCTCTTTTTAACATCCGCACATGGATTTGTGCCAAAACGCGTTTTTAGCATGCACATGCATCTTTTGGTAGACGCGGACGCAGTTTTCTGCAAAACCACACGATATGCATGCAAATGGTGCTTTTGGCAGAACGCGCGTGTGGATTTCTACCAAACGACGTGAAAAGCATGCCGATGCTGCTCTTTTTAACATCCGCACATGGATTTGTGCCAAAACGCGTTTTTAGCATGCACATGCATCTTTGGTAGACGCGGACGCAGTTTTCTGCAAAACCACACGATATGCATGCAAATGGTGCTTTTGGCATAACGCGCGTGTGGATTTCTACCAAACGACGTGAAAAGCATGCCGATGCTGCTCTTTTTAACATCCGCACATGGATTTGTGCCAAAGCGCGTTTTAAGCATGCGCATGCATCTTTTGGTAGACGCGGACGCAGTTTCTGCAAAACCACACGATAGGCATGCAAATGGTGCTTTTGGCAGAACGCGCGTGTGGATTTCTACCAAACGACGTGAAAAGCATGCCGATGCTGCTCTTTTTAGCACCCGCACATGGATTTGTGCCAAAACGCGTTTTAAGCATGCGCATGCATCTTTTGGTAGACGCGGACGCAGTTTTCTGCAAAACCACACGATATGCATGCAAATGGTGCTTTTGGCAGAACGCGCGCGTGGATTTCTACCAAACGACGTGAAAAGCATGCCGATGCTGCTCTTTTTAACATCCGCACATGGATTTGTGCCAAAGCGCGTTTAAAGCATGCGCATGCATCTTTTGGTAGACGCGGACGCAGTTTTCTGCAAAACCACACGATAGGCATGCAAATGGTGCTTTTGGCAGAACGCACGTGTGGATTTCTACCAAACGACGTGAAAAGCATGCCGATGCTGCTCTTTTTAACATCCGCACAAGGATTTGTGCCAAAGCGCGTTTTAAGCATGCGCATGCATCTTTTGGTAGACGCGGACGCAGTTTTCTGCAAAACCACACGATATGCATGCAAATGGTGCTTTTGGCAGAACGCGCGTGTGGATTTCTACCAAACGACGTGAAAAGCATGCCGATGCTGCTCTTTTTAACATCCGCACATGGATTTGTGCCAAAACGCGTTTTTAGCATGCACATGCATCTTTTGGTAGACGCGGACGCAGTTTTCTGCAAAACCACACGATATGCATGCAAATGGTGCTTTCGGCAGAACGCGCGTGTGGATTTCTACCAAACGACGTGAAAAGCATGCCGATGCTGCTCTTTTTAGCACCCGCACATGGATTTGTGCCAAAACGCGTTTTAAGCATGCGCATGCATCTTTTGGTAGACGCGGACGCAGTTTTCTGCAAAACCACACGATATGCATGCAAATGGTGCTTTTGGCAGAACGCGCGCGTGGATTTCTACCAAACGACGTGAAAAGCATGCCGATGCTGCTCTTTTTAACATCCGCACATGGATTTGTGCCAAAACGCGTTTTTAGCATGCACATGCATCTTTTGGTAGACGCGGACGCAGTTTTCTGCAAAACCACACGATATGCATGCAAATGGTGCTTTTGGCAGAACGCGCGTGTGGATTTCTACCAACGACGTGAAAAGCATGCCGATGCTGCTCTTTTTAACATCCGCACATGGATTTGTGCCAAAACGCGTTTTTAGCATGCACATGCATCTTTTGGTAGACGCGGACGCAGTTTTCTGCAAAACCACACGATATGCATGCAAATGGTGCTTTTGGCAGAACGCGCGTGTGGATTTCTACCAAACGACGTGAAAAGCATGCCGATGCTGCTCTTTTTAACATCCGCACATGGATTTGTGCCAAAGCGCGTTTTAAGCATGCGCATGCATCTTTTGGTAGACGCGGACGCAGTTTTCTGCAAAACCACACGATAGGCATGCAAATGGTGCTTTTGGCAGAACGCGCGTGTGGATTTCTACCAAACGACGTGAAAAGCATGCCGATGCTGCTCTTTTTAGCACCCGCACATGGATTTGTGCCAAAACGCGTTTTAAGCATGCGCATGCATCTTTTGGTAGACGCGGACGCAGTTTTCTGCAAAACCACACGATATGCATGCAAATGGTGCTTTTGGCAGAACGCGCGCGTGGATTTCTACCAAACGACGTGAAAAGCATGCCGATGCTGCTCTTTTTAACATCCGCACATGGATTTGTGCCAAAACGCGTTTTTAGCATGCACATGCATCTTTTGGCAGACGCGGACGCAGTTTTCTGCAAAACCACACGATATGCATGCAAATGGTGCTTTTGGCAGAACGCGCGTGTGGATTTCTACCAAACGACGTGAAAAGCATGCCGATGCTGCTCTTTTAGCACCCGCACATGGATTTGTGCCAAAACGCGTTTTAAGCATGCGCATGCATCTTTTGGTAGACGCGGACGCAGTTTTCTGCAAAACCACACGATATGCATGCAAATGGTGCTTTTGGCAGAACGCGCGCGTGGATTTCTACCAAACGACGTGAAAAGCATGCCGATGCTGCTCTTTTTAACATCCGCACATGGATTTGTGCCAAAACGCGTTTTTAGCATGCACATGCATCTTTTGGTAGACGCGGACGCAGTTTTCTGCAAAACCACACGATATGCATGCAAATGGTGCTTTTGGCAGAACGCGCGTGTGGATTTCTACCAAACGACGTGAAAAGCATGCCGATGCTGCTCTTTTTAACATCCGCACATGGATTTGTGCCAAAACGCGTTTTTAGCATGCACATGCATCTTTTGGTAGACGCGGACGCAGTTTTCTGCAAAACCACACGATATGCATCCAAATGGTGCTTTTGGCAGAACGCGCGTGTGGATTTCTACCAAACGACGTGAAAAGCATGCCGATGCTGCTCTTTTTCACATCCGCACATGGATTTGTGCCAAAGCGCGTTTTAAGCATGCGCATGCATCTTTTGGTAGACGCGGACGCAGTTTTCTGCAAAACCACACGATAGGCATGCAAATGGTGCTTTTGGCAGAACGCGCGTGTGGATTTCTACCAAACGACGTGAAAAGCATGCCGATGCTGCTCTTTTTAGCACCCGCACATGGATTTGTGCCAAAACGCGTTTTAAGCATGCGCATGCATCTTTTGGTAGACGCGGACGCAGTTTTCTGCAAAACCACACGATATGCATGCAAATGGTGCTTTTGGCAGAACGCGCGCGTGGATTTCTACCAAACGACGTGAAAAGCATGCCGATGCTGCTCTTTTTAACATCCGCACATGGATTTGTGCCAAAGCGCGTTTTAAGCACGCGCATGCATCTTTTGGTAGACGCGGACGCAGTTTTCTGCAAAACCACACGATAGGCATGCAAATGGTGCTTTTGGCAGAACGCGCGTGTGGATTTCTACCAAACGACGTGAAAAGCATGCCGATGCTGCTCTTTTTAACATCCGCACATGGATTTGTGCCAAAGCGCGTTTTAAGCATGCGCATGCATCTTTTGGTAGACGCGGACGCAGTTTTCTGCAAAACCACACGATATGCATGCAAATGGTGCTTTTGGCAGAACGCGCGTGTGGATTTCTACCAAACGACGTGAAAAGCATGCCGATGCTGCTCTTTTTAACATCCGCACATGGATTTGTGCCAAAACGCGTTTTAAGCATGCGCATGCATCTTTTGGTAGACGCGGACGCAGTTTTCTGCAAAACCACACGATAGGCATGCAAATGGTGCTTTTGGCAGAACGCGCGCGTGGATTTCTACCAAACGACGTGAAAAGCATGCCGATGCTGCTCTTTTTAACATCCGCACATGGATTTGTGCCAAAACGCGTTTTTAGCATGCACATGCATCTTTTGGTAGACGCGGACGCAGTTTTCTGCAAAACCACACGATATGCATGCAAATGGTGCCTTTTGGCAGAACGCGCGTGTGGATTTCTACCAAACGACGTGAAAAGCATGCCGATGCTGCTCTTTTTAACATCCGCACATGGATTTGTGCCAAAACGCGTTTTTAGCATGCACATGCATCTTTTGGTAGACGCGGACGCAGTTTTCTGCAAAACCACACGATATGCATGCAAATGGTGCTTTTGGCAGAACGCGCGTGTGGATTTCTACCAAACGACGTGAAAAGCATGCCGATGCTGCTCTTTTTAACATCCGCACATGGATTTGTGCCAAAACGCGTTTTAAGCATGCGCATGCATCTTTTGGTAGACGCGGACGCAGTTTTCTGCAAAACCACACGATAGGCATGCAAATGGTGCTTTTGGCAGAACGCGCGTGTGGATTTCTACCAAACGACGTGAAAAGCATGCCGATGCTGCTCTTTTTAGCACCCGCACATGGATTTGTGCCAAAACGCGTTTTAAGCATGCGCATGCATCTTTTGGTAGACGCGGACGCAGTTTTCTGCAAAACCACACGATAGGCATGCAAATGGTGCTTTTGGCAGAACGCGCGTCGTGGATTTCTACCAAACGACGTGAAAAGCATGCCGATGCTGCTCTTTTTAACATCCGCACATGGATTTGTGCCAAAACGCGTTTTTAGCATGCACATGCATCTTTTGGTAGACGCGGACGCAGTTTTCTGCAAAACCACACGATAGGCATGCAAATGGTGCTTTTGGCAGAACGCGCGTGTGGATTTCTACCAAACGACGTGAAAAGCATGCCGATGCTGCTCTTTTTAGCACCCGCACATGGATTTGTGCCAAAACGCGTTTTAAGCATGCGCATGCATCTTTTGGTAGACGCGGACGCAGTTTTCTGCAAAACCACACGATATGCATGCAAATGGTGCTTTTGGCAGAACGCGCGCGTGGATTTCTACCAAACGACGTGAAAAGCATGCCGATGCTGCTCTTTTTAACATCCGCACATGGATTTGTGCCAAAGCGCGTTTTAAGCATGCGCATGCATCTTTTGGTAGACGCGGACGCAGTTTTCTGCAAAACCACAGATAGGCATGCAAATGGTGCTTTTGGCAGAACGCGCGTGTGGATTTCTACCAAACGACGTGAAAAGCATGCCGATGCTGCTCTTTTTAACATCCGCACATGGATTTGTGCAAAGCGCGTTTTAAGCATGCGCATGCATCTTTTGGTAGACGCGGACGCAGTTTTCTGCAAAACCACACGATAGGCATGCAAATGGTGCTTTTGGCAGAACGCGCGTGTGGATTTCTACCAAACGACGTGAAAAGCATGCCGATGCTGCTCTTTTTAACATCCGCACATGGATTTGTGCCAAAGCGCGTTTTAAGCATGCGCATGCATCTTTTGGTAGACGCGGACGCAGTTTTCTGCAAAACCACACGATATGCATGCAAATGGTGCTTTTGGCAGAACGCGCGTGTGGATTTCTACCAAACGACGTGAAAAGCATGCCGATGCTGCTCTTTTTAACATCCGCACATGGATTTGTGCAAAACGCGTTTTAAGCATGCGCATGCATCTTTTGGTAGACGCGGACGCAGTTTTCTGCAAAACCACACGATAGGCATGCAAATGGTGCTTTTGGCAGAACGCGCGCGTGGATTTCTACCAAACGACGTGAAAAGCATGCCGATGCTGCTCTTTTTAACATCCGCACATGGATTTGTGCCAAAACGCGTTTTTAGCATGCACATGCATCTTTGGTAGACGCGGACGCAGTTTTCTGCAAAACCACACGATATGCATGCAAATGGTGCTTTTGGCAGAACGCGCGTGTGGATTTCTACCAAACGACGTGAAAAGCATGCCGATGCTGCTCTTTTTAACATCCGCACATGGATTTGTGCCAAAACGCGTTTTTAGCATGCACATGCATCTTTTGGTAGACGCGGACGCAGTTTTCTGCAAAACCACACGATATGCATGCAAATGGTGCTTTTGGCAGAACGCGCGTGTGGATTTCTACCAAACGACGTGAAAAGCATGCCGATGCTGCACTTTTTAACATCCGCACATGGATTTGTGCCAAAACGCGTTTTAAGCATGCGCATGCATCTTTTGGTAGACGCGGACGCAGTTTTCTGCAAAACCACACGATAGGCATGCAAATGGTGCTTTTGGCAGAACGCGCGTGTGGATTTCTACCAAACGACGTGAAAAGCATGCCGATGCTGCTCTTTTTAGCACCCGCTCATGGATTTGTGCCAAAACGCGTTTTAAGCATGCGCATGCATCTTTTGGTAGACGCGGACGCAGTTTTCTGCAAAACCACACGATAGGCATGCAAATGGTGCTTTTGGCAGAACGCGCGCGTGGATTTCTACCAAACGACGTGAAAAGCATGCCGATGCTGCTCTTTTTAACATCCGCACATGGATTTGTGCCAAAACGCGTTTTAGCATGCACATGCATCTTTTGGTAGACGCGGACGCAGTTTTCTGCAAAACCACACGATAGGCATGCAAATGGTGCTTTTGGCAGAACGCGCGTGTGGATTTCTACCAAACGACGTGAAAAGCATGCCGATGCTGCTCTTTTTAGCACCCGCACATGGATTTGTGCCAAAACGCGTTTTAAGCATGCGCATGCATCTTTTGGTAGACGCGGACGCAGTTTTCTGCAAAACCACACGATGCATGCAAATGGTGCTTTTGGCAGAACGCGCGCGTGGATTTCTACCAAACGACGTGAAAAGCATGCCGATGCTGCTCTTTTTAACATCCGCACATGGATTTGTGCCAAAGCGCGTTTTAAGCATGCGCATGCATCTTTTGGTAGACGCGGACGCAGTTTTCTGCAAAACCACAGGATAGGCATGCAAATGGTGCTTTTGGCAGAACGCGCGTGTGGATTTCTACCAAACGACGTGAAAAGCATGCCGATGCTGCTCTTTTTAACATCCGCACATGGATTTGTGCCAAAGCGCGTTTTAAGCATGCGCATGCATCTTTTGGTAGACGCGGACGCAGTTTTCTGCAAAACCACACGATATGCATGCAAATGGTGCTTTTGGCAGAACGCGCGTGTGGATTTCTACCAAACGACGTGAAAAGCATGCCGATGCTGCTCTTTTTAACATCCGCACATGGATTTGTGCCAAAACGCGTTTTAAGCATGCGCATGCATCTTTTGGTAGACGCGGACGCAGTTTTCTGCAAAACCACACGATAGGCATGCAAATGGTGCTTTTGGCAGAACGCGCGCGTGGATTTCTACCAAACGACGTGAAAAGCATGCCGATGCTGCTCTTTTTAACATCCGCACATGGATTTGTGCCAAAACGCGTTTTTAGCATGCACATGCATCTTTTGGTAGACGCGGACGCAGTTTTCTGCAAAACCACACGATATGCATGCAAATGGTGCTTTTGGCAGAACGCGCGTGTGGATTTCTACCAAACGACGTGAAAAGCATGCCGATGCTGCTCTTTTTAACATCCGCACATGGATTTGTGCCAAAACGCGTTTTTAGCATGCACATGCATCTTTTGGTAGACGCGGACGCAGTTTTCTGCAAAACCACACGATATGCATGCAAATGGTGCTTTTGGCAGAACGCGCGTGTGGATTTCTACCAAACGACGTGAAAAGCATGCCGATGCTGCTCTTTTTAACATCCGCACATGGATTTGTGCCAAAACGCGTTTTAAGCATGCGCATGCATCTTTTGGTAGACGCGGACGCAGTTTTCTGCAAAACCACACGATAGGCATGCAAATGGTGCTTTTGGCAGAACGCGCGTGTGGATTTCTACCAAACGACGTGAAAAGCATGCCGATGCTGCTCTTTTTAGCACCCGCACATGGATTTGTGCCAAAACGCGTTTTAAGCATGCGCATGCATCTTTTGGTAGACGCGGACGCAGTTTTCTGCAAAACCACACGATAGGCATGCAAATGGTGCTTTTGGCAGAACGCGCGCGTGGATTTCTACCAAACGACGTGAAAAGCATGCCGATGCTGCTCTTTTTAACATCCGCACATGGATTTGTGCCAAAACGCGTTTTTAGCATGCACATGCATCTTTTGGTAGACGCGGACGCAGTTTTCTGCAAAACCACACGATATGCATGCAAATGGTGCTTTTGGCAGAACGCGCGTGTGGATTTCTACCAAACGACGTGAAAAGCATGCCGATGCTGCTCTTTTTAACATCCGCACATGGATTTGTGCCAAAACGCGTTTTTAGCATGCACATGCATCTTTTCGTAGACGCGGACGCAGTTTTCTGCAAAACCACACGATATGCATGCAAATGGTGCTTTTGGCAGAACGCGCGTGTGGATTTCTACCAAACGACGTGAAAAGCATGCCGATGCTGCTCTTTTTAACATCCGCACATGGATTTGTGCCAAAGCGCGTTTTAAGCATGCGCATGCATCTTTTGGTAGACGCGGACGCAGTTTTCTGCAAAAGCACACGATAGGCATGCAAATGGTGCTTTTGGCAGAACGCGCGTGTGGATTTCTACCAAACGACGTCAAAAGCATGCCGATGCTGCTCTTTTTAGCACCCGCACATGGATTTGTGCCAAAACGCGTTTTAAGCATGCGCATGCATCTTTTGGTAGACGCGGACGCAGTTTTCTGCAAAACCACACGATATGCATGCAAATGGTGCTTTTGGCAGAACGCGCGCGTGGATTTCTACCAAACGACGTGAAAAGCATGCCGATGCTGCTCTTTTTAACATCCGCACATGGATTTGTGCTAAAACGCGTTTTTAGCATGCACATGCATCTTTTGGTAGACGCGGACGCAGTTTTCTGCAAAACCACACGATATGCATGCAAATGGTGCTTTTGGCAGAACGCGCGTGTGGATTTCTACCAAACGACGTGAAAAGCATGCCGATGCTGCTCTTTTTAGCACCCGCACATGGATTTGTGCCAAAACGCGTTTTAAGCATGCACATGCATCTTTTGGTAGACGCGGACGCAGTTTTCTGCAAAACCACACGATATGCATGCAAATGGTGCTTTTGGCAGAACGCGCGTGTGGATTTCTACCAAACGACGTGAAAAGCATGCCGATGCTGCTCTTTTTAACATCCGCACATGGATTTGTGCCAAAACGCGTTTTTAGCATGCACATGCATCTTTTGGTAGACGCGGACGCAGTTTTCTGCAAAACCACACGATATGCATGCAAATGGTGCTTTTGGCAGAACGCGCGTGTGGATTTCTACCAAACGACGTGAAAAGCATGCCGATGCTGCTCTTTTTAACATCCGCACATGGATTTGTGCCAAAGCGCGTTTTAAGCATGCGCATGCATCTTTTGGTAGACGCGGACGCAGTTTTCTGCAAAACCACACGATAGGCATGCAAATGGTGCTTTTGGCAGAACGCGCGTGTGGATTTCTACCAAACGACGTGAAAAGCATGCCGATGCTGCTCTTTTTAGCACCCGCACATGGATTTGTGCCAAAACGCGTTTTAAGCATGCGCATGCATCTTTTGGTAGACGCGGACGCAGTTTTCTGCAAAACCACACGATAGGCATGCAAATGGTGCTTTTGGCAGAACGCGCGTGTGGATTTCTACCAAACGACGTGAAAAGCATGCCGATGCTGCTCTTTTTAGCACCCGCACATGGATTTGTGCCAAAACGCGTTTTAAGCATGCGCATGCATCTTTTGGTAGACGCGGACGCAGTTTTCTGCAAAACCACACGATATGCATGCAAATGGTGCTTTTGGCAGAACGCGCGCGTGGATTTCTACCAAACGACGTGAAAAGCATGCCGATGCTGCTCTTTTTAACATCCGCACATGGATTTGTGCCAAAACGCGTTTTTAGCATGCACATGCATCTTTTGGTAGACGCGGAGGCAGTTTTCTGCAAAACCACACGATATGCATGCAAATGGTGCTTTTGGCAGAACGCGCGTGTGGATTTCTACCAAACGACGTGAAAAGCATGCCGATGCTGCTCTTTTTAGCACCCGCACATGGATTTGTGCTAAAACGCGTTTTTAGCATGCACATGCATCTTTTGGTAGACGCGGACGCAGTTTTCTGCAAAACCACACGATATGCATGCAAATGGTGCTTTTGGCAGAACGCGCGTGTGGATTTCTACCAAACGACGTGAAAAGCATGCCGATGCTGCTCTTTTTAGCACCCGCACATGGATTTGTGCCAAAACGCGTTTTAAGCATGCGCATGCATCTTTTGGTAGACGCGGACGCAGTTTTCTGCAAAACCACACGATATGCATGCAAATGGTGCTTTTGGCAGAACGCGCGCGTGGATTTCTACCAAACGACGTGAAAAGCATGCCGATGCTGCTCTTTTTAACATCCGCACATGGATTTGTGCCAAAACGCGTTTTTAGCATGCACATGCATCTTTTGGTAGACGCGGACGCAGTTTTCTGCAAAACCACACGATATGCATGCAAATGGTGCTTTTGGCAGAACGCGCGTGTGGATTTCTACCAAACGACGTGAAAAGCATGCCGATGCTGCTCTTTTTAACATCCGCACATGGATTTGTGCCAAAGCGCGTTTAAAGCATGCGCATGCATCTTTTGGTAGACGCGGACGCAGTTTTCTACAAAACCACACGATATGCATGCAAATGGTGCTTTTGGCAGAACGCGCGTGTGGATTTCTACCAAACGACGCGAAAAGCATGCCGATGCTGCTCTTTTTAACATCCGCACATGGATTTGTGCCAAAACGCGTTTTTAGCATGCACATGCATCTTTTGGTAGACGCGGACGCAGTTTTCTGCAAAACCACACGATATGCATGCAAATGGTGCTTTTGGCAGAACGCGCGCGTGGATTTCTACCAAACGACGTGAAAAGCATGCCGATGCTGCTCTTTTTAGCACCCGCACATGGATTTGTGCTAAAACGCGTTTTTAGCATGCACATGCATCTTTTGGTAGACGCGGACGCAGTTTTCTGCAAAACCACACGATATGCATGCAAATGGTGCTTTTGGCAGAACGCGCGTGTGGATTTCTACCAAACGACGTGAAAAGCATGCCGATGCTGCTCTTTTTAGCACCCGCACATGGATTTGTGCCAAAACGCGTTTTAAGCATGCGCATGCATCTTTTGGTAGACGCGGACGCAGTTTTCTGCAAAACCACACGATAGGCATGCAAATGGTGCTTTTGGCAGAACGCGCGCGTGGATTTCTACCAAACGACGTGAAAAGCATGCCGATGCTGCTCTTTTTAACATCCGCACATGGATTTGTGCCAAAACGCGTTTTTAGCATGCACATGCATCTTTTGGTAGACGCGGACGCAGTTTTCTGCAAAACCACACGATATGCATGCAAATGGTGCTTTTGCAGAACGCGCGTGTGGATTTCTACCAAACGACGTGAAAAGCATGCCGATGCTGCTCTTTTTAACATCCGCACATGGATTTGTGCCAAAACGCGTTTTTAGCATGCACATGCATCTTTTGGTAGACGCGGACGCAGTTTTCTGCAAAACCACACGATATGCATGCAAATGGTGCTTTTGGCAGAACGCGCGTGTGGATTTCTACCAAACGACGTGAAAAGCATGCCGATGCTGCTCTTTTTAACATCCGCACATGGATTTGTGCCAAAGCGCGTTTTAAGCATGCGCGTGCATCTTTTGGTAGACGCGGACGCAGTTTTCTGCAAAACCACACGATAGGCATGCAAATGGTGCTTTTGGCAGAACGCGCGTGTGGATTTCTACCAAACGACGTGAAAAGCATGCCGATGCTGCTCTTTTTAGCACCCGCACATGGATTTGTGCCAAAACGCGTTTTAAGCATGCGCATGCATCTTTTGGTAGACGCGGACGCAGTTTTCTGCAAAACCACACGATAGGCATGCAAATGGTGCTTTTGGCAGAACGCGCGTGTGGATTTCTACCAAACGACGTGAAAAGCATGCCGATGCTGCTCTTTTTAGCACCCGCACATGGATTTGTGCCAAAACGCGTTTTAAGCATGCGCATGCATCTTTTGGTAGACGCGGACGCAGTTTTCTGCAAAACCACACGATATGCATGCAAATGGTGCTTTTGGCAGAACGCGCGCGTGGATTTCTACCAAACGACGTGAAAAGCATGCCGATGCTGCTCTTTTTAACATCCGCACATGGATTTGTGCCAAAACGCGTTTTTAGCATGCACATGCATCTTTTGGTAGACGCGGAGGCAGTTTTCTGCAAAACCACACGATATGCATGCAAATGGTGCTTTTGGCAGAACGCGCGTGTGGATTTCTACCAAACGACGTGAAAAGCATGCCGATGCTGCTCTTTTTAGCACCCGCACATGGATTTGTGCCAAAACGCGTTTTAAGCATGCGCATGCATCTTTTGGTAGACGCGGACGCAGTTTTCTGCAAAACCACACGATATGCATGCAAATGGTGCTTTTGGCAGAACGCGCGTGTGGATTTCTACCAAACGACGTGAAAAGCATGCCGATGCTGCTCTTTTTAACATCCGCACATGGATTTGTGCCAAACGCGTTTTTAGCATGCACATGCATCTTTTCGTAGACGCGGACGCAGTTTTCTGCAAAACCACACGATATGCATGCAAATGGTGCTTTTGGCAGAACGCGCGTGTGGATTTCTACCAAACGACGTGAAAAGCATGCCGATGCTGCTCTTTTTAACATCCGCACATGGATTTGTGCCAAAGCGCGTTTTAAGCATGCACATGCATCTTTTGGTAGACGCGGACGCAGTTTTCTGCAAAACCACACGATATGCATCCAAATGGTGCTTTTGGCAGAACGCGCGTGTGGATTTCTACCAAACGACGTGAAAAGCATGCCGATGCTGCTCTTTTAACATCCGCACATGGATTTGTGCCAAAGCGCGTTTTAAGCATGCGCATGCATCTTTTGGTAGACGCGGACGCAGTTTTCTGCAAAACCACACGATATGCATGCAAATGGTGCTTTTGGCAGAACGCGCGTGTGGATTTCTACCAAACGACGTGAAAAGCATGCCGATGCTGCTCTTTTTAGCACCCGCACATGGATTTGTGCCAAAACGCGTTTTTAGCATGCACATGCATCTTTTGGTAGACGCGGAGGCAGTTTTCTGCAAAACCACACGATATGCATGCAAATGGTGCTTTTGGCAGAACGCGCGTGTGGATTTCTACCAAACGACGTGAAAAGCATGCCGATGCTGCTCTTTTTAGCACCCGCACATGGATTTGTGCCAAAACGCGTTTTAAGCATGCGCATGCATCTTTTGGTAGACGCGGACGCAGTTTTCTGCAAAACCACACGATATGCATGCAAATGGTGCTTTTGGCAGAACGCGCGTGTGGATTTCTACCAAACGACGTGAAAAGCATGCCGATGCTGCTCTTTTTAACATCCGCACATGGATTTGTGCAAAACGCGTTTTTAGCATGCACATGCATCTTTTCGTAGACGCGGACGCAGTTTTCTGCAAAACCACACGATATGCATGCAAATGGTGCTTTTGGCAGAACGCGCGTGTGGATTTCTACCAAACGACGTGAAAAGCATGCCGATGCTGCTCTTTTTAACATCCGCACATGGATTTGTGCCAAAGCGCGTTTTAAGCATGCGCATGCATCTTTTGGTAGACGCGGACGCAGTTTTCTGCAAAAGCACACGATAGGCATGCAAATGGTGCTTTTGGCAGAACGCGCGTGTGGATTTCTACCAAACGACGTCAAAAGCATGCCGATGCTGCTCTTTTTAGCACCCGCACATGGATTTGTGCCAAAACGCGTTTTAAGCATGCGCATGCATCTTTTGGTAGACGCGGACGCAGTTTTCTGCAAAACCACACGATATGCATGCAAATGGTGCTTTTGGCAGAACGCGCGCGTGGATTTCTACCAAACGACGTGAAAAGCATGCCGATGCTGCTCTTTTTAACATCCGCACATGGATTTGTGCCAAAGCGCGTTTAAAGCATGCGCATGCATCTTTTGGTAGACGCGGACGCAGTTTTCTGCAAAACCACACGATAGGCATGCAAATGGTGCTTTTGCAGAACGCACGTGTGGATTTCTACCAAACGACGTGAAAAGCATGCCGATGCTGCTCTTTTTAACATCCGCACATGGATTTGTGCCAAAACGCGTTTTTAGCATGCGCATGCATCTTTTGGTAGACGCGGACGGAGTTTTCTGCAAACCACACGATATGCATGCAAATGGTGCTTTTGGCAGAACGCGCGTGTGGATTTCTACCAAACGACGTGAAAAGCATGCCGATGCTGCTCTTTTTAGCACCCGCACATGGATTTGTGCCAAAACGCGTTTTAAGCATGCGCATGCATCTTTTGGTAGACGCGGACGCAGTTTTCTGCAAAACCACACGATATGCATGCAAATGGTGCTTTTGGCAGAACGCGCGCGTGGATTTCTACCAAACGACGTGAAAAGCATGCCGATGCTGCTCTTTTTAACATCCGCACATGGATTTGTGCCAAAGCGCGTTTTAAGCATGCGCATGCATCTTTTGGTAGACGCGGACGCAGTTTTCTGCAAAACCACACGATAGGCATGCAAATGGTGCTTTTGGCAGAACGCGCGTGTGGATTTCTACCAAACGACGTGAAAAGCATGCCGATGCTGCTCTTTTTAGCACCCGCACATGGATTTGTGCCAAAACGCGTTTTAAGCATGCGCATGCATCTTTTGGTAGACGCGGACGCAGTTTTCTGCAAAACCACACGATAGGCATGCAAATGGTGCTTTTGGCAGAACGCGCGCGTGGATTTCTACCAAACGACGTGAAAAGCATGCCGATGCTGCTCTTTTTAGCACCCGCACATGGATTTGTGCCAAAACGCGTTTTTAGCATGCACATGCATCTTTTGGTATCCGCGGACGCAGTTTTCTGCAAAACCACACGATATGCATGCAAATGGTGCTTTTGGCAGAACGCGCGTGTGGATTTCTACCAAACGACGTGAAAAGCATGCCGATGCTGCTCTTTTTAACATCCGCACATGGATTTGTGCCAAAGCGCGTTTAAAGCATGCGCATGCATCTTTTGGTAGACGCGGACGCAGTTTTCTACAAAACCACACGATATGCATGCAAATGGTGCTTTTGGCAGAACGCGCGTGTGGATTTCTACCAAACGACGTGAAAAGCATGCCGATGCTGCTCTTTTTAACATCCGCACATGGATTTGTGCCAAAACGCGTTTTTAGCATGCACATGCATCTTTTGGTAGACGCGGACGCAGTTTTCTGCAAAACCACACGATATGCATGCAAATGGTGCTTTTGGCAGAACGCGCGCGTGGATTTCTACCAAACGACGTGAAAAGCATGCCGATGCTGCTCTTTTTAGCACCCGCACATGGATTTGTGCTAAAACGCGTTTTTAGCATGCACATGCATCTTTTGGTAGACGCGGACGCAGTTTTCTGCAAAACCACACGATATGCATGCAAATGGTGCTTTTGGCAGAACGCGCGTGTGGATTTCTACCAAACGACGTGAAAAGCATGCCGATGCTGCTCTTTTTAGCACCCGCACATGGATTTGTGCCAAAACGCGTTTTAAGCATGCGCATGCATCTTTTGGTAGACGCGGACGCAGTTTTCTGCAAAACCACACGATATGCATGCAAATGGTGCTTTTGGCAGAACGCGCGCGTGGATTTCTACCAAACGACGTGAAAAGCATGCCGATGCTGCTCTTTTTAACATCCGCACATGATTTGTGCCAAAACGCGTTTTTAGCATGCACATGCATCTTTTGGTAGACGCGGACGCAGTTTTCTGCAAAACCACACGATATGCATGCAAATGGTGCTTTTGGCAGAACGCGCGTGTGGATTTCTACCAAACGACGTGAAAAGCATGCCGATGCTGCTCTTTTTAACATCCGCACATGGATTTGTGCCAAAGCGCGTTTAAAGCATGCGCATGCATCTTTTGGTAGACGCGGACGCAGTTTTCTACAAAACCACACGATATGCATGCAAATGGTGCTTTTGGCAGAACGCGCGTGTGGATTTCTACCAAACGACGTGAAAAGCATGCCGATGCTGCTCTTTTTAACATCCGCACATGGATTTGTGCCAAAACGCGTTTTTAGCATGCACATGCATCTTTTGGTAGACGCGGACGCAGTTTTCTGCAAAACCACACGATATGCATGCAAATGGTGCTTTTGGCAGAACGCGCGCGTGAATTTCTACCAAACGACGTGAAAAGCATGCCGATGCTGCTCTTTTTAGCACCCGCACATGGATTTGTGCTAAAACGCGTTTTTAGCATGCACATGCATCTTTTGGTAGACGCGGACGCAGTTTTCTGCAAAACCACACGATATGCATGCAAATGGTGCTTTTGGCAGAACGCGCGTGTGGATTTCTACCAAACGACGTGAAAAGCATGCCGATGCTGCTCTTTTTAGCACCCGCACATGGATTTGTGCCAAAACGCGTTTTAAGCATGCGCATGCATCTTTTGGTAGACGCGGACGCAGTTTTCTGCAAAACCACACGATATGCATGCAAATGGTGCTTTTGGCAGAACGCGCGCGTGGATTTCTACCAAACGACGTGAAAAGCATGCCGATGCTGCTCTTTTTAACATCCGCACATGGATTTGTGCCAAAACGCGTTTTTAGCATGCACATGCATCTTTTGGTAGACGCGGACGCAGTTTTCTGCAAAACCACACGATATGCATGCAAATGGTGCTTTTGGCAGAACGCGCGTGTGGATTTCTACCAAACGACGTGAAAAGCATGCCGATGCTGCTCTTTTTAACATCCGCACATGGATTTGTGCCAAAACGCGTTTTTAGCATGCACATGCATCTTTTGGTAGACGCGACGCAGTTTTCTGCAAAACCACACGATATGCATGCAAATGGTGCTTTTGGCAGAACGCGCGTGTGGATTTCTACCAACGACGTGAAAAGCATGCCGATGCTGCTCTTTTTAACATCCGCACATGGATTTGTGCCAAAGCGCGTTTTAAGCATGCGCATGCATCTTTTGGTAGACGCGGACGCAGTTTTCTGCAAAACCACACGATAGGCATGCAAATGGTGCTTTTGGCAGAACGCGCGTGTGGATTTCTACCAAACGACGTGAAAAGCATGCGATGCTGCTCTTTTTAGCACCCGCACATGGATTTGTGCCAAAACGCGTTTTAAGCATGCGCATGCATCTTTTGGTAGACGCGGACGCAGTTTTCTGCAAAACCACACGATAGGCATGCAAATGGTGCTTTTGGCAGAACGCGCGTGTGGATTTCTACCAAACGACGTGAAAAGCATGCCGATGCTGCTCTTTTTAGCACCCGCACATGGATTTGTGCCAAAACGCGTTTTAAGCATGCGCATGCATCTTTTGGTAGACGCGGACGCAGTTTTCTGCAAAACCACACGATATGCATGCAAATGGTGCTTTTGGCAGAACGCGCGCGTGGATTTCTACCAAACGACGTGAAAAGCATGCCGATGCTGCTCTTTTAACATCCGCACATGGATTTGTGCCAAAACGCGTTTTTAGCATGCACATGCATCTTTTGGTAGACGCGGAGGCAGTTTTCTGCAAAACCACACGATATGCATGCAAATGGTGCTTTTGGCAGAACGCGCGTGTGGATTTCTACCAAACGACGTGAAAAGCATGCCGATGCTGCTCTTTTTAGCACCCGCACATGGATTTGTGCCAAAACGCGTTTTAAGCATGCGCATGCATCTTTTGGTAGACGCGGACGCAGTTTTCTGCAAAACCACACGATATGCATGCAAATGGTGCTTTTGGCAGAACGCGCGTGTGGATTTCTACCAAACGACGTGAAAAGCATGCCGATGCTGCTCTTTTTAACATCCGCACATGGATTTGTGCCAAAGCGCGTTTTAAGCATGCGCATGCATCTTTTGGTAGACGCGGACGCAGTTTTCTGCAAAACCACACGATAGCATGCAAATGGTGCTTTTGGCAGAACGCGCGTGTGGATTTCTACCAAACGACGTGAAAAGCATGCCGATGCTGCTCTTTTTAGCACCCGCACATGGATTTGTGCCAAAACGCGTTTTAAGCATGCGCATGCATCTTTTGGTAGACGCGGAC
Organism: Dermacentor variabilis; assembly: GCF_050947875.1. Taxonomy (NCBI): domain Eukaryota; kingdom Metazoa; phylum Arthropoda; class Arachnida; order Ixodida; family Ixodidae; genus Dermacentor; species Dermacentor variabilis. The sequence continues at coordinate 105,774 of NW_027460316.1, forward strand.
GCAGTTTTCTGCAAAACCACACGATATGCATGCAAATGGTGCTTTTGGCAGAACGCGCGCGTGGATTTCTACCAAACGACGTGAAAAGCATGCCGATGCTGCTCTTTTTAACATCCGCACATGGATTTGTGCCAAAGCGCGTTTTAAGCATGCGCATGCATCTTTTGGTAGACGCGGACGCAGTTTTCTGCAAAACCACACGATAGGCATGCAAATGGTGCTTTTGGCAGAACGCGCGTGTGGATTTCTACCAACGACGTGAAAAGCATGCCGATGCTGCTCTTTTTAACATCCGCACATGGATTTGTGCCAAAACGCGTTTTTAGCATGCACATGCATCTTTTGGTAGACGCGGACGCAGTTTTCTGCAAAACCACACGATAGGCATGCAAATGGTGCTTTTGGCAGAACGCGCGAGTGGATTTCTACCAAACGACGTGAAAAGCATGCCGATGCTGCTCTTTTTAGCACCCGCACATGGATTTGTGCCAAAACGCGTTTTAAGCATGCGCATGCATCTTTTGGTAGACGCGGACGCAGTTTTCTGCAAAACCACACGATAGGCATGCAAATGGTGCTTTTGGCAGAACGCGCGCGTGGATTTCTACCAAACGACGTGAAAAGCATGCCGATGCTGCTCTTTTTAACATCCGCACATGGATTTGTGCCAAAACGCGTTTTTAGCATGCACATGCATCTTTTGGTAGACGCGGACGCAGTTTTCTGCAAAACCACACGATATGCATGCAAATGGTGCTTTTGGCAGAACGCGCGTGTGGATTTCTACCAAACGACGTGAAAAGCATGCCGATGCTGCTCTTTTTAACATCCGCACATGGATTTGTGCCAAAACGCGTTTTAAGCATGCGCATGCATCTTTTGGTAGACGCCGACGCAGTTTTCTGCAAAACCACACGATATGCATGCAAATGGTGCTTTGGCAGAACGCGCGCGTGGATTTCTACCAAACGGCGTGAAAAGCATGCCGATGCTGCTCTTTTTAACATCCGCACATGGATTTGTGCAAAACGCGTTTTTAGCATGCACATGCATCTTTTGGTAGACGCGGACGCAGTTTTCTGCAAAACCACACGATATGCATGCAAATGGTGCTTTTGGCAGAACGCGCGTGTGGATTTCTACCAAACGACGTGAAAAGCATGCCGATGCTGCTCTTTTTAACATCCGCACATGGATTTGTGCCAAAACGCGTTTTTAGCATGCACATGCATCTTTTGGTAGACGCGGACGCAGTTCTCTGCAAAACCACACGATATGCATGCAAATGGTGCTTTTGGCAGAACGCGCGTGTGGATTTCTACCAAACGACGTGAAAAGCATGCCGATGCTGCTCTTTTTAGCACCCGCACATGGATTTGTGCCAAAACGCGTTTTAAGCATGCGCATGCATCTTTTGGTAGACGCGGACGCAGTTTTCTGCAAACCACACGATATGCATGCAAATGGTGCTTTTGGCAGAACGCGCGCGTGGATTTCTACCAAACGACGTGAAAAGCATGCCGATGCTGCTCTTTTTAACATCCGCGCATGGATTTGTGCCAAAGCGCGTTTTAAGCATGCGCATGCATCTTTTGGTAGACGCGGACGCAGTTTTCTGCAAAACCACACGATAGGCATGCAAATGGTGCTTTTGGCAGAACGCGCGTGTGGATTTCTACCAAACGACGTGAAAAGCATGCCGATGCTGCTCTTTTTAACATCCGCACATGGATTTGTGCCAAAGCGCGTTTTAAGCATGCGCATGCATCTTTTGGTAGACGCGGACGCAGTTTTCTGCAAAACCACACGATATGCATGCAAATGGTGCTTTTGGCAGAACGCGCGTGTGGATTTCTACCAAACGACGTGAAAAGCATGCCGATGCTGCTCTTTTTAACATCCGCACATGGATTTTTGCCAAAACGCGTTTTAAGCATGCGCATGAATCTTTTGGTAGACGCGGACGCAGTTTTCTGCAAAACCACACGATAGGCATGCAAATGGTGCTTTTGGCAGAACGCGCGCGTGGATTTCTACCAAACGACGTGAAAAGCATGCCGATGCTGCTCTTTTTAACATCCGCACATGGATTTGTGCCAAAACGCGTTTTTAGCATGCACATGCATCTTTTGGTAGACGCGGACGCAGTTTTCTGCAAAACCACACGATATGCATGCAAATGGTGCTTTTGGCAGAACGCGCGTGTGGATTTCTACCAAACGACGTGAAAAGCATGCCGATGCTGCTCTTTTAACATCCGCACATGGATTTGTGCCAAAACGCGTTTTTAGCATGCACATGCATCTTTTGGTAGACGCGGACGCAGTTTTCTGCAAAACCACACGATATGCATGCAAATGGTGCTTTTGGCAGAACGCGCGTGTGGATTTCTACCAAACGACGTGAAAAGCAAGCCGATGCTGCTCTTTTTAACATCCGCACATGGATTTGTGCCAAAACGCGTTTTAAGCATGCGCATGCATCTTTTGGTAGACGCGGACGCAGTTTTCTGCAAAACCACACGATAGGCATGCAAATGGTGCTTTTGGCAGAACGCGCGTGTGGATTTCTACCAAACGACGTGAAAAGCATGCCGATGCTGCTCTTTTTAACATCCGCACATGGATTTGTGCCAAAACGCGTTTTTAGCATGCACATGCATCTTTTGGTAGACGCGGACGCAGTTTTCTGCAAAACCACACGATATGCATGCAAATGGTGCTTTTGGCAGAACGCGCGTGTGGATTTCTACCAAACGACGTGAAAAGCATGCCGATGCTGCTCATTTTAACATCCGCACATGGATTTGTGCCAAAGCGCGTTTTAAGCATGCGCATGCATCTTTGGTAGACGCGGACGCAGTTTTCTGCAAAACCACACGATAGGCATGCAAATGGTGCTTTTGGCAGAACGCGCGTGTGGATTTCTACCAAACGACGTGAAAAGCATGCCGATGCTGCTCTTTTTAGCACCCGCACATGGATTTGTGCCAAAACGCGTTTTAAGCATGCGCATGCATCTTTTGGTAGACGCGGACGCAGTTTTCTGCAAAACCACACGATATGCATGCAAATGGTGCTTTTGGCAGAACGCGCGCGTGGATTTCTACCAAACGACGTGAAAAGCATGCCGATGCTGCTCTTTTTAACATCCGCACATGGATTTGTGCCAAAGCGCGTTTTAAGCATGCGCATGCATCTTTTGGTAGACGCGGACGCAGTTTTCTGCAAAACCACACGATAGGCATGCAAATGGTGCTTTTGGCAGAAGGCGCGTGTGGATTTCTACCAAACGACGTGAAAAGCATGCCGATGCTGCTCTTTTTAACATCCGCACATGGATTTGTGCCAAAGCGCGTTTTAAGCATGCGCATGCATCTTTTGGTAGACGCGGACGCATTTTTCTGCAAAACCACACGATAGGCATGCAAATGGTGCTTTTGGCAGAACGCGCGCGTGGATTTCTACCAAACGACGTGAAAAGCATGCCGATGCTGCTCTTTTTAACATCCGCACATGGATTTGTGCAAAACGCGTTTTTAGCATGCACATGCATCTTTTGGTAGACGCGGACGCAGTTTTCTGCAAA